>NW_020537758.1:7016924-7058534 GCF_003426905.1 Ctenocephalides felis | reverse complement strand
TTTTGCAAAAATTTGTGAAAACTTGTAGTTTTAGACTATAGTGATGTATGCAGGTTGTGTTTAAAATTTTATAAGCTATAAAACTGTAAATTATAGTTTTAGCTAAAGGATTTAAAAGATTTTATAAATTTTCTTAAAATTTGTCTCTAATGTGATGCAACTACTAAAGTTTTGTACTTTGCATGAAAAGTATATTTACAGCTTTGGTTCAAAATCTTATAAGCTATAAAACTGTAAAACTCAGTTTTGTGCTAAAGCTAACTGTTTAGAAAATATTTTAATTTTTATCAAAAATAGTCCCAAAAGTTGTACGCGTTTTAAGGTATAAGGTAAGAATGTATACTTTCGGCAACTTTTTCTGCAAAAATCTAGCAAACGGACAATTTTACCAAAAAATAGTATCAGAAGCTTTTATTCCAAATTTTATTAGCTATACAACTGTGAAATACAGTTTTGTGGTAAAACAAACCGTTATACAGATATTAACACTTTTATCAAAAATTGTCCTTACAGTATATAAGTATATATGCAAGATGTCTGATTTTTGACAAAAATCTAACAAATGGTGAATGTTACATAAGTATATTGTAAGAAGCTTTTGTTCCTGATAGTATTAGCTAAAAATCTCCAGAACACAGTTTTGTGCCAAAACAAACCATTTATCAGGTATTAATTTTTTTATCAAAAATTGACCCAAAAACAGTACGCGATTTAAGGTATAAGGTAAGAATGTATAATTTCGGCAACTAATATTTATAAATTAATAATTTGGCAAAAATCTAGCAAATTATGAATGTTACACAAAAATATTATGAGAAACTTTTGTTTCTAATAGTATTAGCTAAAAAACCCAGAATTCAGTTTTGCGATAAATCCAGTGGTTTAGGAAATATAATTAGTTTTACCAAAAATTGTCCTCAAAGTTGTAAACGATTCAAAATATTCATATACAAGAATTCCGGATTTTGCAAAGTTTATGCAAAAATTTATGCAAATGTTAATATTTACATAAAAGTGATGTATCACAAGTTTGTCCAGAATTTTGTGAGCTATATGATCATGGAACACAGTTTTGTGATCAAATCAAGGGTTTAGATTCTAAACTTTAGAAGATATAAGTACATTTCTCTAAAAACGATATGGCAAAAATTTTACTGGTGTTCTACGTTTTGGGAAAAAGCACCAAAATGGTAAGTGATACACAAAAACTGTGTATAAACGAAATGTTCAAAATTTTATCTCCAGAACATTATATAGTGCTAAAACCAAAAGTTTCCAAAAAATTTGCATTTTTCTAAGTGATGTCGATTTTTGGTGATGCTCAGAAGTTTCTTATCAAAATAATCAAAAGGCAAGTTAAGGCAACGAGTTTCACATCTAGTGATGTTTACAACAGAGTATTTGTGTTCTTGATTGATGCCTCCAGAAGTTTTACTTCTAATTATCCTTACAAACTAATTTTTGTCTAATTAATTACCACACCTCCTGCAAGTTTCACGAGATTCATTTTGTGATCTTCTTATTGTATCCGTAGGAGTTGATTGCTGAAATCACACAAAAAGTGGTAAATTTGTGGTAAATATCCTTATTTGATGGTGATGGTAAATGAGTATTAGATGATGAGTGCAATTGATAGATAATCCTATTAATGACCAACATTTGTTTGTCAATTTTGATACCAAGTTTTGCTAAATCTCCAATTACCAAAAGTGGTTGGTAATAGATTAGATGATGGTGCTGATAGATTTCGTTAGTATGGTGAATTATTATGTAGATTATTAGATGATGAGTGCTATTGTTAGATGATCCTGCTTTTAATTTTTGTTGGCCAACATTTGCTTATAAATCTTGCTACTCAGTTTTGCTAAATTTTCAACTTTCTGGTCAATATGATGTAGGTTTTGAGATGCACTTGGATATTTTTATGGATTCCTAAGTGTCAACTATTGGTGGATTAATTCTTTGATGCAAAGTGTACACAATCACATCACAATTTGGATAGAATCGGTTTATGTAATACAAAGATCTTGGCCAGCATTAATTCTAACCTTAATTCTAATAATTCTATACAATCAAGATCAGTAAGATTTTGTTTAAGTTTGTTGACAATTTGACCAACTGATCTAATTAAATTGTCATTAATTTCTTTATTTGTGCAAATATTTCCAAATTTAGGCATCATTTTAGCAGAAAACTTTTTGCTGGACCAAGTAGTTTTTTGAACAATAGTCTAAGATTTAGGTTTTTGGTCTAACTGTGCTAATATTCACTGAATTTGGACTAAATGTTAGTGAGCTTTTTAATTAATTCTAAATTTTGGACATGACTTTAAATGTTGATCCCACGAAAGAAGTAGTTGCTGAACTAATTGTTATATAATTCAACTAGATTTATAAGTATTACCAATGCCATCAAGATAAATGGTTAGTTTTACCATCATTTTTAAACTAGAAATTAGGATCAATGAATTGTGATTTTTAGATATTCCTAAATTGCGGACATTACTTCAAATGTGGATCCAAACAACTACTATGTTAGTGGTCAACTTGCAAAGTTATGCAATTGAATAAATAAATTTTTCCAATATCTTTAAGAGAAATCAGTTTAGTCATCAATTTTAAACCTGAAACTGTTATCAGCTAACTGATTTTTTCGAATATTCCTAAATTTAGACATGACTTTAAATGTTGATAGCAAGAAAAACATTTTTGCTGGTCAAATTGTAAAATTATACAACTAAATAAGTAAATATGTCCGATATCTCCTAGAGAATATATTAGTTTAGTCATCAGTTTTAAACCATAAACTGCTATCAATTGAGTCAACTCCTTGAGTATTGCAAAATCTAGACGTGTCTTTATATATTGACCATAACAAAAACTTTCTTGCTGGTCAAATTTGCCAAATAATTTAATCAAATATATAAACTGCACCAATGCCACCAAGGCAACACATCAGTTTTACCATCAATTTTAAACCAGAAATTGCTATCAACCAACCAAATTTCATGAGAATTCTTAAATTTAGATATTATTTCAACGATTGATTCAAACAAAAACTTTCTTGCTGGTCAAAATATAGAGTAAACCTACTAAAAATATAAACTGTACCCATGCCACCAAAACAAAAGATCAGATTAGTCATCATGTTTTAATCAGAATTTTCTATCAGCTAACTGAATTTCTACAATATTCCTAAATTTAGACAAGACTTTAAACGTTGACCTTAAGAAAAGCTTTTTTGCTGGTCAAAATGTAAAATTAGGCAACCAGATATATAAATTTCACTCAAGTCACCAAGACAAATTATTAGTTTTGACACCAATTTTAGACCAGCAATTGCTATCAATTGAGTCAACTCCTTAATTATTCCTGAATTTAGACTCAACTTCATCAATTGATCCAAACAAAAACTTTCTTGCTAGTCAATATGTAAAATAAATTCACTGAATATATAAATTTTACCAATGGCACCAAGACAAAGACATCAGTTATTTATATAAATTTTTACCAATTGCACCAAGACAAAAATAGAAAAAGTACCTAGGTACAAAAAGGAATATTTAAGGAATTTTGTTGTACCTAGAAATATCTTTCTTCATACAATATTTACCAAAAATTTAACTAGTCATCACTTTTTAACCAGAAATTAAGATCAATAAACGAAGTTTCTTAAATATTCCTAGATCCAAACAGAAACTTTCCTGCTGGAGAAATTTGTTCTTTGGTCAACAAATTTGCTTCATGATCAATTTAATTTTTGAAAATGATGATTGCATGATAAAAAGTGATTTTTCTTCTCTTACCTTTGAATTCAGGATCACACATAACCAGCAGCTCATACCATTCCTCTCCTCGAACTCTTGGTATATCCAAATGACCACCATAACAATCTGGTAGACATTTGGCACTAATGTGCTGGTGCAAAGATTTGCGATCAGTACCATGGAAAATAATCCTGGACTTCAATTTGTCCCTTAAGAAGGGTTTGAAGAGCTGGAAGACCATGTTGAAGATGTAGGGCTGGTTCACTATGTGGATGCTCTTGATACGAAGGGGGACTGAATCCTAGGGAAAAAGACAAACGATATAACCATGATGACTCAAAAAGGGTTAATTTTGGTCTATTTACCTGTAACCAGTCAACTATCCTTTTAGCGAATGGTGGTGTGAATTGCCAGACTTGTTGCATCGACAAACCGTCCATGTCGAAGATGACGACTGCTCCACAAATTTGGGTTTCTGGTTCCAACATTGCAGCTTCTAGAAACATGACTGCACCTTTGAAAACTTCATCTAAGTTGCATTTGTTGTGCTTCCATTTTTCTAAAAAAAAATCAAAATTATTTGGGTAAATCATAATGGAGCAAGAACTTGTTTTTGGATGTAGAACTATTAGATTAGATATAAAATTTGAATAAAAATTGTGATGGCAGTATTGTTTTGAAGGTTGTTTCTAAAATGTTTTTAAAATTTACTGGACAAGACTAATTTTGTTCCTGAAGATGATATAAAATGGTGGAAGATCATGGTGAAGCAATAATTTGTTTTGCGTTTTTGGTGAAGATATCGATTTGGGATTGTTGTAGGATGTTGATTGCGTGCATATTAAGATGCCTGCAACACTAGAACATCATACCCTAGCCCGTTCTAAAGATAAAGACAAGTGAGCAAATTGCATATGAAGTGCGCCAAATTGCAATTGCTCCGTAGGATATCTCGAGAAGCAATGAAGATATCGATTTGGGATTGTTGTAGGATGTTGATTGGGTGCAGCTTTATATGTCTGCAACACTAGAACATCATACCCTAGCCCGTTCTAAAGATAAAGACAAGTGAGCAAATTTGCATATGGAGTGCGCCTCAATTCGATTGCTCCGTAGAATATCTCGAGAAGCATTGAAGATATCGATTTGGGATTGTTGTAGGATGTTGATTGCGTGCATATTAAGATGCCTGCAACACTAGAACATCTTACCCTAGCCCGTTCTAAAGATAAAGACAAGTGAGCAAATTTGCATATGGAGTGCGCCTCAATTCGAATGCTCCGTAGAATATCTCGAGAAGCAATGAAGATATCGATTTGGGATTGTTGTAGGATGTTGATTGCGTGCATATTAAGATGCCTGCAACACTAGAACATCTTACCCTAGCCCGTTCTAAAGATAAAGACAAGTGAGCAATTTGCATACAAAGTGCGCCTCAATTGCAATTGCTCCGTAGAATATCTCGAGAAGAAATGAAGATATCGATTTGGGATTGTTGTAGGATGTTGATTGCGTGCATATTAAGATGCCTGCAACACTAGAACATCATACCCTAGCCCGTTCTAAAGATAAAGACAAGTGAGCAAATTTGCATATGGAGTGCGCCTCAATTCGATTGCTCCGTAGAATATCTCGAGAAGCAATGAAGATATCGATTTGGGATTGTTGTAGGATGTTGATTGCGTGCATATTAAGATGCCTGCAACACTAGAACATCTTACCCTAGCCCGTTCTAAAGATAAAGACAAGTGAGCAAATTTGCATATGGAGTGCGCCTCAATTCGATTGCTCCGTAGAATATCTCGAGAAGCAATGAAGATATCGATTTGGGATTGTTGTAGGATGTTGATTGGGTGCAGCTTTATATGTCTGCAACACTAGAACATCATACCCTAGCCCGTTCTAAAGATAAAGACAAGTGAGCAAATTTGCATATGGAGTGCGCCTCAGTTCGATTGCTCCGTAGAATATCTCAGGAAGCAATGAAGATATCGATTTGGGATTGTTGTAGGATGTTGATTGCGTGCATATTAAGATGCCTGCAACACTAGAACATCATACCCTAGCCCGTTCTAAAGATAAAGACAAGTGAGCAAATTGCATATGAAGTGCGCCAAATTGCAATTGCTCCGTAGGATATCTCGAGAAGCAATGAAGATATCGATTTGGGATTGTTGTAGGATGTTGATTGCGTGCATATTAAGATGCCTGCAACACTAGAACATCATACCCTAGCCCGTTCTAAAGATAAAGACAAGTGAGCAAATTTGCATATGGAGTGCGCCTCAATTCGATTGCTCCGTAGAATATCTCAGGAAGCAATGAAGATATCGATTTGGGATTGTTGTAGGATGTTGATTGGGTGCAGCTTTATATGTCTGCAACACTAGAACATCATACCCTAGCCCGTTCTAAAGATAAAGACAAGTGAGCAAATTTGCATATGGAGTGCGCCTTAATAATTAATTATTATAAAAATTTTATTAAAAAGTATTAAATTTTGTTAACACGACGTAATATTAGATAAAATGATCTAAATTTTGTTATACTTAAAAATATTTTTGTCCACACAAAATCCTTCAAAAATATAAGATTATCATCATACTTCAAACCAAACACAAAACTTTAAAAAAAAATCTAGTAAATCTGTTAATTTTCATTTTGATGATTTTTCTTCTACTTACTTCCAAGTTCCAAAAGCAATATCCTTCTTCCCAATTGATCTCTATTTGGAAAAACTGTCAGAATATTTTGTTGGAAAACATTTTTTTCACCACTTGGAATTAGTCCATCGTAGACGTTGGCATGTTTTACTTTAAAACTGTAGTATCTTTTAATCTGAAAAAATATAAAAATAGTAAAAAATAATAGAAGTCAAATTTAATATGAAGAATAGGTAGAAAATTTTATTACTTTAAACCGGTAGTTCTATAAACAAAAAAACAACTATTGCTTGAACTTACTAATAAAACTGAATTAAACTCTACTAAACAAAATTTTCAATATTTCAGTATTTTTCTATCGAAAATACATTTTATTATTTAATCAATTACCTTCGTCTAGCCATTTGTCTAATAAATAATTATATATATATATATATATATATATATAATAAAAATCAACTTTTTCACTCATATTATCGTCGAACAAAAACAGGTTTTAGTGTCAAATCAACGTCATAATTTAATTATACAATTTTATTCGGACAAAGACAAAAAATGTTAAAAAAACTTTAATTGTGACGCCAGAATGATTGTTCAAAATTTCTATGACGCAAATTTATCAAAAACGTAATATATTTTTCATATATAACAAAATTTAACGTCTATTTTTGACAAATAAAAATACCCTTAAAATATATGATAACGTTTCAATTACAAATTTAAAGTATATCGAGTTGCTGTAGAGATGTTAGACAATGTTATAAATAAATCAATTTTGCCAAATATTTCATTTAAATAAAACAAACAGATAAAAAGTTACAGAAGATATTATAAATAAATGTCCTTCAGAATTTTTGATCTGCGATCAAAACTTACGTCTCCTTGTAAAGATAAATGAAAATTTAGTGCGATTAGATTAAACGTGTATTATCAAATTGATTTTGGAGTATATTTAGTAAATTTAGGGCATTATGATATTAGAAAATATTTAAGATAATTCAATTTTGAACAAATTTTTAGCATATTTCATTGACATAGCATAAACAATTTAAAAGTTACAAGAGATTTAAGAAATGCACAAAAGCTTTAGAAGTAATTGAAAGCGATTTTAAAGTATACCGAATAGCTGTAGGTCCTTAATATGTTAGACAATATTGCAACTTATTTAATTTCGTAAATATTTACTATATATGTCATATATATTGGAATATTAGTTTAAAAGTTATTGTTATTCCTAAACACATTTTCAAATGCAATTTTAAATTATAACAAATTGTTGTACAACAGTATGGTGTTACAAAATTTTAAAGAATAGTCTGAAATTGTCAAAAAAATATAATTTGTTATTTATTATGTAGACTTTAATAATTTTTTTAAATAAAAAACGGATTTCTTATCATTTAGTTTTGACTGCGTAATACTTATGTGTACATATTTCTAGTTAGACTTGTTTCGTAAGTACAAAGATATATATATATATATATATATATATATATATAATATGTATATATATAAGTGTATATATTTCTGATATAAATGCACTTTCATTTTGACATACATATACATGCCTAAAATCAAACGCAAATTGCATCTTGCACCGATTTCAAAATATCTGTCCATTTAACTATTGAATTTACTATAACTTCTATACGATTAGATTGAGAATAATAAAATATTTAGCAAATTTGTTGGAAATTATATAATCTGTTAAATTCTTTAATATCATAGTATTATAAATCTACTCAGAGTACTCTAAAATCACATTTGAAAGTAGAAAATTAAATTAAGCTAATTCGCATTTATTTACTGTATATCGTATGTTATTATTTACAGTTAGAAAAATATTCGACAAATTTGTACAAAATGAAATAATTTACTCATAAATTTTATACAAATAAAATATATAATAATTATCTTAACCTTTTTCATCTGTTTTATATCAGATTGACATTTATAAATGTGTAAAAATTGTGTAAAAAATACCGCAATGGAATAATTTATATATTTATATATGGGAAGTGTAAAAAATATTGTTAAAACTCACGTTTGCGGAAAATTTATTCAATTAATCTAATTATGCGAATATTTTATTTTTATCTGGAAGAAATAGATGAATAAATCTTCAATTCAATGACAAAGACAACTTTGTTCACGGTCAAATGGTTTTTTATAAATAAATATGTATTTTAAATAGAAACTTTCACTAAAACTAATTTATGCATACAGTAATTTAATAAACTAAAATATTTTTAGTATAAAATTTTTTAAAAATCTAATTATAGTACAAATTGAATATTTGTAAATACCTGTAGTCGATTTGATTTGATAATTTAGTCGATTTTGAAAAATTTTCTGAGAAAATATAGAATTTTATTTAAATGAACTGAAATTAGATTAAATTATATAAATTATGTCATACTTAGAAATATTTTTGTTCATATACAATTTTATAAAAAATCAAGATTTTAATTGACTTAATGCTAAACAGAAATGTTATGGTACAAATTTTCTGAGAAAGTATCGAATTTTGTAAAAACGACATGAAATTAGATTAAATTATGTAAATTATGTAGTATTTAAAAATATTTTTGTTTATATAACATTTTATAAAAAATTAGGATTTTAATTGTCTTAAAGCTGAACAGAAATGTTTTACGTAATCATGATACGAATTTTTAAACTTTAGTCCATGTTGAAAAATTTTCCAAGAAAGTATCAAATTTTGTTTAAACTACAGGAAATTAGACTAAATTATCTACGTTATGTCATACTTAGAAAAATTTTTGTTCATACAAAATTTTATGAAACTTTAAGATCTTTTCACATATAAAACCGAGTAAAATAAATTATTCATAAGCATGTTAAATCGAAAGTGCATTTTTATCCGTATAATAATACAATTATATATATATATATATATATATATATATATATATATATATATATATACATATATAAATGACAGTAATTGCATGTCAACCAGATGTACGTAATATATTTATATCAATTATTATAATTATTTCATATCTAATAAAAGCATGCACATGTCATGTAATTCAATCCGTTCACCATAAAATAGTTATCAGTTATATAAAAGTTTTGATTGAAATAAAAACTTCCGACATACCAAAAAAATAAGTTAGACATATCAGAAATTAACGAAATTTTTGTACAAATTTTAGAATAAATAAAATAAATCTTTTATCCTTACCATATCCCTGGCACTCTCAGGATAAAATTTGCAAGGCCTCAAAAATCTCACAAGCCATTGTTCATTATCCAAAGGACAATGCAAATCTTTTTCCTCCTTTAAAAGAGCTTTAAGCTCCTCAATGGCTTCTCGTTTTCTGTCCGGATTTTCCCGGAGTTCTTTCCGGGCGATTTCTGCCACTTTTTCATTTGGCTCATCCAATTCAAATTGGAGAACAAAGTCACCCAATTTGATCTTGGGCAATTCCGTCATATTGGACATCATCTCGGCAAGAACTAAAAAAAAATTAATAATATAATAGATAATTTTATATATCTTTTCTTTCACTGGTGTCTGGATTTGTTGCAATCTAATAAGAAAATAAGAGCGACCCGCATACGTTCTTATAAGAATCTAATACGAATACGCAAGTCATATAAATTTCCTCCTATCCGGTTAGTCTAGTTTCTAACGCGACAATTTTCTGTTTTCTGTTTATAATTTTATAAATGCAACTTTTTTCTACTATTACGCAGATTTATATTGAGCATAATAATAGACAGGTTACATAAAATTTGCGGAATGTTTTTTGCAACTTAATTTTTTTGCATAAAAATTAACTCAAGAATAATGTGTATTATAAGTGTACTTTTGTTATAAAATTGTAATATTTTTGAGTTGGGTAGAAGATTTAAGTAATTTTAAAATTTCATGTTATAGTAGACATTTTGAAGTATTAGGTGTACAAATTTTATCACTATATTACAAACGGTACGTCCTGAAGAACTTTCCAAAAACCCATTAAATTTTGTCATTAACGCAAGACTCATGAGTATTTTTTGTTTTGTACTTTTGTTATAAAATTGTAAATTTTTTGTGTTTGGTGAAAGATTTGAATAATTTTAAAATTTGATGTTACAGTAGACATTTTTAAGTATTACGTATGCAAATTTTATGTTCATATTACATACGGTACGTCCTGAAGAGCTTTTCAAAAACCCATTAAATTTTTTCTCACCATGAATAATTTTTTGATGCTTGTTATTAGTGTAGCTTATCCATAAAATTGTAAATTTCTTTTGTTTGGTAAATATTTGAAGAATGTGATATCATGGTAGACATTTTGAAGTATTAGATGTGCAAATTTTATGACTATATTGCAAACCGTACGTCCTGAAGAGCTTTCAAAAAACCCATTAAATTTTTTCTAATAACCCAAGACTCGTGAATATATTTTTGATGCTTGTTATTAGTGTTTTTATCCATAAAATTGTAAATTTCTTCTGTTTGGTAAAAGATTTGAAGAATTTTAAAATTTGATATTATAGTAGACAATTTGAAGTATTAGATGTGCAAATTTCATGACTATATTGCAAACGGTACGTCCTGAAGAGCTTTTCAAAAACCCATTAAATTTTTTCTCATCATGAATAATTTTCTGATGCTTGTTATTAATGTACTTTATCCACAAACTTGTGAATTTCTTTTGTTGTATGAAAAACTTAAGTAATTTTAAAATTTGATGTTATAGTAGACATTTTGAAGTATTAGACGTGCAAATTTGATGACTATATTGCAAACGGTACGTCCTGAAGAGCTTTTCAAAAACCCATTAAATTTTGTCAATATCCCAAGACTTATGAATAATTTTTGATTTGCACTTCACCTATAAAACTGTAATTTTCTATTGTTTGGTAAAAGATTTAAGTAATTTTAAAATTTGATGCCATAGTAGACATTTATAAGTATTAGGTGTACAAATTTAATGACTATATTGCAAACGGTACGTCCTGAAGAGCTTCCCAAAAACCCATTGATTTTTTTATAATAACCCAAGACTTATGAATAACTTTTTGACGTTTGTTATTAGTGTACTTTATCCATAAAATTGTAAATTTCTTTTGTTTGGTAGAAGATTTAAGTAATTTTAGAATTTTATGTCATAGTAGACATTCTGAAGTATTAGACGTGCAAATTTTATTATTATATTGCAAACGGTGCGTCCTGAAGAGCTTTCCAAAATCCCATAAAAATTTTTCTAATAACCTAAGACTCATGAATAATTTTTTGATGCTTGTTATTAGTGTACTTTATCCATAAAATTGTAAATTTCTTTTGTTTGGTGAAATATTTAAGTGATTTCAAAATTTCATATTATAGTAGACAATTTGAAGTATTAGATATGCAAATTGTATGACAATATTGCGAACGGTATGTCCTGAAGAGCTTTTCACAAACCCATTAATTTTTTTCTCATCATGAATAATTTTTTGATGCTTGTTATTAGTGTACTTCATCCATAAAATTGTAAATTTCTTTTGTTTGGTAAAAGATTTGAAGAATTTGATATCATAGTAGACATTTTGAAGTATTAGGTGTAGAAATTTTATGACTATATTGCGAAAAGTATGTCCTGAAGAGCTTTCCAAAAACCCATTAAATTTTGTCTTATAAACCAAAACATTTTTTGTGTATATATTATTTTTTTTTGAATTTTTGATTTTATTTGTAGTTTATAAATTATATATATATATGCACATATACATATATATATATATATATATATATATAATTAAATTGACTTCATTCAAATTTTGTTGGTACTCAATAAGAAAATAAGTTTTGTCTAAAATTTATAATATTCTGATAGAAATTTCTTTTGCTAAAAATTATTTAATATTTTCAAGTATTTCGAGTTACTGGAGATACTATATATAAATGTTGATCTATTAATAGTACAGAGGGTCTCAATAAAATCATTCCCAATTATTCACTTTCGATTCTCAATATTGAGTAGGTCAAGAATTATGTTAATTTTGTTCGTTGAGAGTCTGAGGCAATATTACACAATTCTAGTGAGATACATTACATGAATACTTAATGGAATCTTATTGGAATCACTTAAGAATCATAGGAAGACATGACTGACTGACAAGAATTAAATAGTCTTTTATTTTATTACATTTTATGATTTATTGTTATTTTTTTAATATTTTTTTGAATATTTCTATATTTATTTTATTACCGTCGATGACGACAAAATACTCGTCACTGTTGCATTCATATAAGAATCTTGTTAGAAACACGTGCGGTCACAATCGCCCATTAAATTCTAATTAGAAAACGATGAACACGTGAAAAAAACATCGTGTCAATTGTGCCATAAAATTGTAGATGATATGTAATAAATATAATACATTGTTGATCAGACATATGGACTCTAGATAAACTATATGAAGATTTTCAACGGTTTATTTCAAAAATAATAGTAAAAAATTTTGTTACGTTGAATTTAAGTATCAAACATTTTGTGACTTTTAAACCGTTAGACAATATTTAATGAATCATTCGAGAAATTTGTACAATAATACCCTAAATCAACTCAGAATGCTTTAAAATCAATTAGAAAATTGAAAACAAAAAGTTTTTGTAGTGCCAATGTTGATAATTTGGCGGTTTATTTATTTGGTAAATCTGATGTAACTCGAGTACTATATACTTTATATAAATATAATATTAAGCAAATTTGTACTAAATTGAATATTCTTCAATATTGTTTAATATCCTAATGCCCTGAAATAAGTCATTATACTTCAAAATCGAGCTCGAAATTTGGTAAAAAAAGTCTTTCTATAGTGCCTCAGTTGGGAGCTTGTTAGTGTATTTATACATAATATCTCCTGTAACTTTTATAATATTTATTCAATTTAGATAATATATTAGGCAAATTTATCCAAAATAAAGCAATCTGTAAATATGTCTAATATTATGATGCTCTACAGCAACTCGGTATACATGAAATTTGAGCTCAAAATTAAAATCAATGCTTGATTGGATTCCAGTTGCTACTGCATTTATTTACAATATCTTTTGTAACTTTAATACTGTTTAATGAATTCAAATAAAATATTTGGCAAATTTATACAAAATTGGATAATCTTTAAAAGTGCCTAATATCATAATACCCTACAGCAACTTGATATACTTAAAAATCGAGCTCGAAAATTCAAAAAAATTTCGTTTTTAGTGCTTGAGTTAATAACTTGAGTTGAACATGTATTTATCAAATCACTTGTAACTTTGACAATTTTCATTCAATTTAAGTATAATATATGGCAAATTTGTGCAAAATTGAATAATCTTTAATATTGTCTAACATCATAATAACCTACAGCAACTTGGTATACTCAAAAATAGATAATAAAAATATTTAGCAAATTTTTACAAAACTGAATAATCTTCAATATTGTCTAATATTACAAATCCCTATAGAATCCCCTTTTAAATTGCAATTGAAAATACTTGATTAGACAAAAATATAAACCAATACCTTGTAGTCATGTAAGTTAGATGGTAAATATTTACACTAATTTATTTACTTAGTTATAATTTAATTTATCTAATTAATAATGCAAATAATGTAACTTTTGTTGAATGATTTGCATTTATTATTTTTTTCTAGTTATTTATAAATATAATTTTTATAATAAAGTACAACAGCACCCAAGTAATTAATTATATCATGCACTTTGCTCAATAAAACTTGATTAATTATATATATATATATATATATATATATATATATATTTTTTCACCATTATGCAACGTTTCTTCCTAATACTAATAATAATAAAAAAGTCGTCTGACCTTCGTCGTGTTAGATAAAATCTATTTACATTTTTATGAATTAATTATTGACTTTTTATTGACTCCAAATAGTTTTTTCCTCTTAAGACAACATCCAGTTCAACTTGTACAAAACCTTGGACGACCGACAGTCAATCTTCAATAAAATGTCAATATTAACATTAGAAAAAAACTTTTGTCTTATTCTAAATATTAATTTTATTAATTTCGGGAAGAAACTAAGACTTTGTTCAACATTTTTGCCAAAGATCCTGGACCGATATTGGATATTTAAAATCCGGCAGTTGGAAAAATGTTTTTGATGGAATTGTTGTTTATAACTGCTAAACTATTCGTTTGATATTAATGATGTATCTGACTTAAATATTCAAAATTAAATTATCTGCAAGGTTTTCTAACACAGAAATAACCTACAGCAACTCTGTGTACTTCAAAATCGATTTTGAATCTAGATGTTTATGCCTGATGTAAAGTTTTACCTATATTAACAGTTGTGCATTTGTTTATGATATCTCTTGTAACTTCTTAACAATTTAATGTTAATAAAATATTCAGCAAATTTGTAGAAAATTAAATTATCTATAATATTGCTTAATATCATATATCCCTACAAAAACTGTGTATATTTTAAATTGGAAACTAAAACCTGTATAATAATAACGAGGTCTCAAAAAGTGCATCTATTGCTTATATCGTTTATAGTTTTATATAAATTGTGCATAAGACTCAAATATTTAAGATACAATAGCCTAAAAGTTTTTCTAACAATAACATGCTCTACAGCAATTCGGTATACTTTAAAATTGTCATTGAATCTTGATATATACGATATCTTGATATATCGTATGTCGGGCGTATAGTATTATCTAAGTATATTGACAGTGAAGTTGCAAAATATTTGTGCATTTGTTTACGATCTTGTGTAACTTCTAAACAGTTGGTTTAAAGTTAATGAAATATTTGGCAAATTTGTACAAAATTAAATAATATATAATACCGTCTAACACTATACATTGTTATAACACCCCTGTATACTTTATTTTTGCACTTAAAATAGCACATTAATCCAGAGATTACCCAAGTGTCCTTGCTGGTTATATCGTCTATATCTCCAAAACTATTTGACTAATATAAATTATGTATTTGAGTAAAACGTACAAAATTAAATTTCCAACAAATTTTACTAAGAACAAAATGCTCTACAACATCTCGGTATACCCAGAAACTGTCGTCATTTAGTGTTGTTGACCCGACATTAATATTCGTTTCGAGTGACTCATACTTTAAACGTGACAATTGTGCGAAATGGAAATCATTCATACAAATATATATATATATATATATATATATATATATATATATATGTATGTATGTATGTATATTTATATATTTGTTATTTTTGAGGTCAAGGCCAGAGTATTGTTTCTTAAAGACAACTGTCTGAAGATAATTTTTTGCTTTTTTGACTCTGTAAATAAAATGCAACAAAAATCAATGCAATTTATAAAAAAATATTTATTTTATATATTAAATAGAATATTGCAATTTTTTTATACTTTTTCCTATAAGATTTATATTGATACTTCCTAAAATTCTTACAAGATTCGTGTCAGAAATCTAAATTAATCTTTTTAAGGAAATTATATTAATCAATCATACTGTCATCTAATATATATATAATTTTCTTATGTAATGTTTGCACATTTGAAATATCTATTACAGATATCACTTTACTTAAGTCATCAAAGCATATATATATATATATATATATATATATATATACATTTATATATTCTTATTTTTATATTTATATATCAATTTTTAAACAAGCAATGGTCATTGTTTCATGAAGTTAACTTTCATTTCATACTAACAGATTTCTTAACAATTTTTTATATACATATATATATACATAAATATGCATTTGTATATATATATATATATATATATATATATATATATTTTGTGAATGAAACGAAGCATTGAAATCAAACAAGGTTATAATAAAAAAATAACCTTAAAGATTTATTACTCGTGAATCATTGAAAAATTTATAAAGAAATTATATATATACACATATATATATATATATATATATATATATATATATATACATATTTAAATATAGAAAATAAAATTAAGTACATATTTAAAATTTATTTTCTTATTTCAAGTTTGATTCTCATTAGATTATAAAGAATTCTAGTTGTAAAAAAACCCTAAAATATTTGTTTTAGATTTTGTACTTCAAAACTCGATTAGGATAAAACAAATTAATTTAAAACAAAGAATTAAAAAAACAAATCTTATATCAATTCAGTTTACTCAAAAATTTAAAGAAACATAAATTATTTTAAATTAAATTTTATTTACCAGATTTTATTCAAATTAAATATTATTACTTGGCTTTTTATATAATTGCTTTGGCTTTTATAAACTTTTAACTTATTTTAAATTAGATTTTATTTTATAATTTTTATTTAAATTAAAAATTTGTACTTGGTCTTTTATATAATTACTTTGGCTTTTAGAAACTTATAACTTATTTCAAATTAAATTTTATTTAACAGATTTTATTTAAATTAAAAATTTGTACTTGGCTTTTTATATAATTACTCTTTGGCTTTTAGAAACTTGTAACTTATTTTAAATTAGATTTTGTTTTACAGATTTTATTCAAATTAAAAATTATTACTTGGCTTTTCATATAATTACATTGGCTTTTAGAAACTTGTAGCTTATTTTATTTTAAATTTTATTTATCAGGTTTTATTTAAATTAAAAATTATTACTTGGCTTTTTATATAATTACTTAGGCTTTTAGAAACTTATAACTTATTTTAAATTAGATTTTGTTTTACAGATTTTATGTAAATTAAAAATTATTATTTGGCTTTTTATATCATTGCTTTGGCTTTTATAAACTTTTAACTTATTTCAAATTAAATTTTATTTTACAGATTTTATTTAAATTAGAAATTTGTACTTGGTCTTTTATATAATTACTTTGGCTTTTAGAAACTTGTAACTTATTTTAAATTAGATTTTATTTAACAGATTTTATTTAAATTAAAAATTATTCCTTGGTTTTTTATATAATTACTTTGGCTTTAAGAAACTTATAACTTATTTTAAATTAAATTTTAATTAACAGATTTTATTTAAATTAAAAATTATTGGTTAGCTTTTTATATAATTACTCTTTGGCTTTTTAGAAACTTATGACTTATTTTAAATTTAATTTAATTTAACAGATTTTATTTAAAATAAAAATTATTACTTAGTTTTTTATATAATTACTTTGGTTTTAATCGATATCAATATTGATTAGTCTTATATAATTATTAATAATTACCATTTCATACTGCAAATAATATTTCATTATATGAGTAAGATTTATTATTACGTCAAGAAGTTCTCTTAAAATAGTGATGTGTAAAATTTTCGAAGAAATCCCACAATTAGAGCTGTGAATGAAACATATTTTAAATATCGGTTTTCCCGAGACAAATCGATCATGGAATATTTATTTATGATTAAAATTATATACAAAGTTTTTAAAGTATATAGGATATTTAAAGTATATAGAGTTGTTCTAGAGACACAACTTGCGAAAAAATTAAGTATTAAAAAGAATATTTATTGAATCATTTGTTGTTATTAAATTACTAGTTTATAATTGATTGACGATTAGTAGCATTTTTCATATCAATGGCGATTTTAAATTATACCGAATTGCTGTAGGTTATTATAATATTTGACAAAATGGAAGATTGTTTAATTATAAACAAATGGAGACTGTTTAGGAATTGCATGAATATTTTTGGAGTTACAAACCAAACAGTAAACAAAAACATACATTATTCGAGTATTTATGTTTAAACCATACGATTAATATTCGATATCGATTTAATGGTATAACTAGTTGTTGTAGGTTATTATAATGTTAGACGAAATTAAGCAATATTCAATTATAAACAGATTTGCCAAAGACTGTTTAGGAATTGCATGAACATTTTTGAAGTTACACAACAAACAGTAAACTAAAACACACATTATTCGAGAATTTATGATTAAACTATACAGTTAATATTCGATATCGATTTAAAAGTATACCGAGTTGCTGTAGTGTTTTATCATATTAGACAAACCTATTGATCATTTAATTATAAATAAATTCGCTGTACACATTTTAGACATTAGAAAAATTGTTTTAAAATTACAGCACAAATACTAAACAAAATCACAGAGCACTCGTGATTTTGACTAATCGATATTGATTTCGATTTTAAAGTATACCGAGTTGCTGTAGGTCATAACAATATTAGACAAACTTTAATATTATTTAATTTTAAACAAAATCGTCTAAGATTATATTCAAATTAAATCAATAGTTTACGACCTATAAGCAATGGTCAGAAAATGCACTTAAAATTACAAATTTGAACCCAAAACTTGAGAATTTGGCTTTCAATGTTAATTTTAGAGTATAAGGAGTTGCTGTGCGGCTTTATAATATTAGACAAACTTAACGAAAATTTTGCCAAACTTGTCTAATATCCTATTAACACCAAACCAATACTTTGCATACTACATCTAGAAAACAAAAAAAAATGCACATATTTGAACCCTGAACTTGAGAATTTGACTTCAATGTCGATTTTAAAGTATACCGAGTTGCTGTAGGTCATTATGATATTAGACAAAATTAAATACAATTGAATTCTGAACAAAATTGTCTAACATTATATTAATACCAAACCAATACTTTACAAATTACAAACGCAATACTAAATAAATACACAAATTTGAACCTTCACATTATGCATTTGACATTCAATGCTTATTTTGAAGTATACCGAGTTGCTGTAGGTCCCTATGATATTAAACAAACTTAAAGACAATTTAATTTAGCACAAATCTCCCAAAAACACCGTCAACCCCAGATATCTCGTTTGAAACTTACAAGAGTTATACTAGAAAAAAACACGAGTTATACTAAAATTATACACAACTACCCAAAATAATTTACAACTTACATATACTATCGTTGTTCGTCATTTCGTCCAAAATTCACACAAACACTTATTCTCAAAAACTTTTACTACACACGTACGTACACTAAAAATACTTTACTACTAATTTAAGTACAATACTATTTAATTTCCAGTATAAATATATGTTTATTCGTCTGCTGTTTACTAAATACTGAGTCATACAGTCTGTGCATAGGGCATTTTATTAATGCGAAAATGTCGAAGTCGAGGAAATACAAATACAAATTTAAATTCCTGAAATATGTATACACGAAGTTTGTTTGTGTGGGTGAGCGCGTACTACTCTTGCGCGTTTTGTATGAGGGACAGGTGATAGTGCGGGCGCTGGTAGGGGTAAAAGATGATAAAAAAAATATTTCAGAAAAAAAAAAATTTTTTTGGAAATTATTATTTTGGTGTACATTTTTATGTGTATAGTTAGGTGCAGCACATTAGTGGTATAATGATATATTATTTTTGAACGCATATTGTAATCGAAATGCTTGTTATATATAGAAAAACAATTATAATTACAATTATAACAAGACTAAATGATTATATTATTAATGATTATATCAATTTAAATTAAAAGAAATATTGTTGTAATAAATTCGTAAATATAATAAGAGTCTGTCATTAGTGAGAGCGCTGGATATGAGTATGTATAATTTTTTTGCATAATTTTCATATTATGTATTAAGTTGTTTAGAAGACAATTTATATTGTAAATGTGACAATTTATGTGCGTAATTTATAGTGTGAATTATATTGTGAATGAATTCATATAAGAGTCTGTTATTAGTGAAAGAGCTGGGTATGAGTATGTATAATTTCTTTTGCATAATTTTCATATTATGTATTAAGTTGTTTAGAAGACAATTTATATTGTGAATGTGACAATTTATGTGTGTAATTTATAGTGTGAATTATATTGTGAATGAATTCATATAAAAGTCTGTTATTAGTGAGAGAGCTGGGTATGAGTATGTATAATTTCTTTTGCATAATTTTCATATTATGTATTAAGTTGTTTAGAAGACAATTTATATTGTGAATGTGACAATTTATGTATGTAATTTATAGTGTGAATTATATTGTGAATGAATTCATATAAGTCTGTTATTAGTGAGAGAGCTGGGTATGAGTATGTATACTTTTATTTGCATAATTTTCATATTATGTATTAAGTTGCTTAGAAGACAATTTATATTGTGAATGTGACAATTTATGTATGTAATTTATAGTGTGAATTATATTGTGAATGAATTCATATAAGTCTGTTATTAGTGAGAGAGCTGGGTATGAGTATGTATACTTTTATTTGCATAATTTTCATATTATGTATTAAGTTGTTTAGAAGACAATTTATATTGTGAATGTGACAATTTATGTATGTAATTTATAGTGTGAATTATATTGTGAATGAATTCATATAAGTCTGTTATTAGTGAGAGAGCTGGTTATGAGTATGTATAATTTTTTTTGCATAATTTTTATATTATGTATTAAGTTGTTTATATACATATTCTAATATATGTAATAAAATAATTATATTTGTGCTAATATGTAAATTAGAGTAAAAATGTTTTCTGAATGGTTTAGAATAATATTAGTTTGGGGTCTGGAAAGGCTTAATATTATATTATTTATATATACTTGATTCTTTTAGTGTTTTTGTCCAGGTGGTATGCATAATGTTTCTCTATGTTTATAATTATTTTATATTGATTTTTATTATTATTAAAAATTTTCAAATATATTGTAGTTGCTGAATGATGACACGCATCTGATAACAAAACGTATAAATAAAAGGTCTTAAATACTTTATTGCATTTTTATTTCGACGAATGGGCTGCTAGTTACTTTGAAATATACTTGATTATATATTATTTTTATTTACAATATTTATTTAATTTTTGTATTAATATAATTTTAAAGGAAATTTTAACGAAATTTGAATTAAAATCCCAATCCAATAAAATTCAAGTAAAGCCACAGCAAAGCGTGGCTGGGTATTCTAGTATTAATATTTATATTTAAATTTTATATAAAATATTGCTGAAAATTTGAATGAATAATTTTTGGGAATACGTATTTATGCGTAAGTATTTTTTTTAAGTGAACCCATACTATTTATGTAAGAAATCATCACACACTTATTAGTGAGGGAATTGGTAAGCCAAAAATAAAAAAAAATATATTGTTTGGGGTTTTAATGAATTTAATTTAAAAAACTTATTATTTATATAAAATTTAATTTTAAGTACTATGATTATAAATTGTATTAATATTGCAGAATATTTTAGTATATATATATATATATATATATATATATATATATATATACGTGTATATATATATATATATATATATATATATATATATATATACGTGTATATATATATATATATATATATATATATATATATAGTCATTTTGTGACGGGCTCTCCTCCTATTTTTGGGCAGAACTGTTATTAGTGTACAAGCTGATGCACTTTATCCAGAAAAATGTAAATAACTTCTACAAAAGAAAATATTTTCACATTTTGCAAATTTTGATTAATATTAGATATTTCTAGTTATATTCTGACACAATTACAGAATTATAGGATTACTGATGCGACCTGACAAGCTCCTTAAAAGTGCATATATCATTTCTAAAAACTACTGGAGTTTAAATTATTTGATTTATATTTTAATACTTAGTCGAGATAAACCTTAAATATCTTCTTTTATATACAATATTCTCATTTGCATGTTATATTCAAAATTTGTAAATTTTGTTTAATTATAAACATATTAAATTATATGATGACCAAATTTCAAAACTTTAGGACAACTAGTACAACCTGACCAGCTCTTGAAGAATGCTTATATATTTTCAACAAAGTTTCTTAGTGAAAAATTACTAATCTAATTAGACGTGTACTTTGTTGAGTTGAAATTAAATATCTTTTGTAATATATTTCTTTTTAGGATTTTGTAAATTTTGTTGAATAATAGATACTTCAAGCCTTATTTTGACAAAATTACATAAATTTTGGCCAACTATTACAACCTGAGGAGTTCCTTAAATTTGCATTTATATTTTCAATCATCTTTCTGAGATAAAAGAAATCAATTTACTTAGACAGGTACTTAGTTCAGAATAATCTAAATATCTTCCACAAAATGAAATATTTTTAAAATTGTAACTTATGTTTAATAAAAGATATTTCAAGCTATATTTGGACAAAATTATAAAAAATTAGGACACTTAGTACAATATGACGAGTTCCTTAAAAATTCATACATAATTTCAACCATCTTCCTGAGACAAAAATCATCGACTTAATTAGACATGTACTTTGTTAAGTTGAAATTAAATATCTTCCAAAATATTCTATATTTTTAAAATTTGTTAATTTAGTTGAATAATAGATACTTCTAGCTATATTTTGACAAACTTACAAAAATTTAGGACAACTAGTATGATCTGAGAAGCTCTTTAAAAATGCATACTTGTTTTTAACCATTTTTATGAGTAAAAATTAACAATATAATCACACATGTACTTTTAATGAGTTAAATTCTAATTATCTTTTGTAATATAAAATATTTTAACACTTTGTAAATTATGTTGAATAATAGATACTTCAAGCTATTTGGCTACAAAATTACAGCATTTTAGAACATCTAGTACGTTCTGACGAGCTCCTTAAAATGCATATATGTTTTAAACAATTCTTCTGATATTAGTCAAAAATAATTAATTTAATTAGACATGTACTTTGTTGAGATAATTCTAAATATCTTCTAAACAATAAAATATTTTTACAATTTGTAAATTTTGTTGAATAATATATACTTCATGCTATATTTTGACAAAATTTCACAATTTTAGAACCACCAATATAGCCTGAAGAGCTCGTCAAAAATAAAAAATAAATTTTCCTTTAACGTTTTTGATTTTTCAAATACAATTTGATAAGATAATTACTTTGTTCAGATTAATCTGAATATTTTCCACAATATTGCTTATTATAAAATTTTGTAAATTTTGTTCAATAATAAATACTTCAAAGTATATATTCACAAAATTTTACAAATTTAAGATATCCAGTATGACCTGGAAAGTCCCTCAAAGCAACACATATTTTGCTCATTAAAATTTTTTACAAGAAATATTATTTTGTACAATTTTGGTGCTTAATTTAATATAATTTAATAACTTTAATGAAAAATTATATGAAGTTTCAATAGTAGTAGAAATTTATTCAAATTCAAATAAATTTTTGAACAACTTAAAAAATCTAACAAAAAGCTGATAGAAAATTATTTAAAAAGTATTTTTTATATTGGAAAAAAACTTGCATAAAAGTTTGCGCTAAAATGTGAATGCAATTTAAGTTTAAGGAAATAATTTAATTATTAATTTAATGAAGATATAAATATATATATATATATATATATATATACATGTATATAATCATTAACAATGAAGATGACATTGGAAGATTTTGCATGATTGACAGCTTTTGCATGACTCTGTTAAATTTGCACTAAAATCACAATACAACAATAATTTATTATTGTTAAAAGTCATAATATTATCGAATCATGATTTTGCTGATTTGCTGACATAAGTTTATAGTTTTGCGAATAATTCTCCCTGGTGAAATAAATCGAACTTTTAATAAAAAGTCACAATTGAATTTATAAATACGAATGGCGTTTTTGATGAGCTCGTCAGGTTGCACTAATTTTGCTAAGCAAGTGAAATTTTGATAAAAATTTCTGTGATATATGTGTTATTACATAAATTTTATATAATTTAAAAATTCTTTATAATGTAGAAGTAATTAAGAATATTGCACACAAAGTCCCTCTCATTGTTGATTTTTATTCAGGAAATTGTGAATAATCATAATGCTATTTTCGATGAGCTCTTCAGGACGCACATGATGCGCTAAAGTGATTTTATTTATTTATAATATACCATACTATATCTGCTTTTGAATTTATTTTTCAAAATATCAAAATCTTTGATATTAATAAAGATTTTTGGATTTATCTGAACAACGTCCCTGTCTAATTAAATAGATGTTTCAAGAGTCAACGATTTCAATTCAAATTTTAGGTTTTGTAAATTTTTGAAGAGCTCGTCAGGTCGTATTAGTTATTTTTAAGTCTTGAAATTTAAACATGATATATACTAATATATCTATTATTTTACAAAATTTACAAAATATTAAAATTTGTTATATTAGAGAAAATATTTAGCTTTATCTGAACAAAGTCCCTGTCTAATTAAATATTTGTTTCCAGAGCCAAAGACGTGTCTAGAAAATTTTGAATTTTGTGAATTTTTGAAAAGCTCATCAGGTCGTACCGGTTATTTTTAAGTCTTGAAATTTGGACATAATATACACTGATATATATATTATTTTACAAAATTTACAAATTCTTCAAATTTTTTATATTGTAGAAAATATTTAGATTTATCTGAACAAATGTCCTTGTCTAATTAAATAGATGCTTGAAGAGTCAAAGACGTTCCTGAAATTTTTTATAAAATTAGATTTTGTGAATTTTCAAAGAGCTCTTCAAGCGTGCCAATCATTTTTAAGTCTTGAAATTTGGACATAATATATCCTAATGTATCTATTATTACAGAAAATTTACAAAATGTTCAAATTTGTTATATTATAGCAGATATTTAGATTCATCTGTACAAAATCCCTGTGTAATTCATTTGACTAAAGTTTCTAAGAAAAATGTATGAAATTTCAATAAACAAACTAATTTTGCATTTTAAATTATAATAATATTATGTATATATATATATATATATATAATTAAGCGTATAAATTATAAAAATCATATATATTTCATATAACACAAAATAAATTAGTTTTTTCAACAACCTCCTTGTCTTGAGGTTTTTGACTTTTAATAATTTAAACAAAAAAATATATGTAAAGCTTTTATATTTACTATATTTAAACAATTGTTTATTTTTACTGTTGTCGTGTAATTATTTTAAACAAATAAATGTCTGGTTTATATTTAGCAATAAAAATGTGTCAACGTTTCGGTTCATGAACAAATTTTGACCTATATTCCGGTTGTGCACCGGTTGAAACAAAAATAATTTTTGCACAGTAAACTTTGAGAAATAAACTTGAAAATTTTTGTGGATTTAACTAAAGCTTGTCTAAATATATGGTAGAAAATTAAAGATTCTAAAGCTAAAGGTTTTGTTTTAAAAAAAGCCTAAACTTCCACGTAACATACTTAAAATTTAGGCTAAAAATGATCAAATTAGAGATCACCCATGCAGTTTTTTTGAATTCCCCAAAAAATTTTCCCAAATTTTGTATAAGTTTTTAACACTATTAAAAAGCTTATAAAATTCTGCATATTTCCTCATACCTTAAATTAAATTTTGTATAATTCTAGCATGTTAATAAAGATCCTGAAAGTTGCATTTGAATATTAAATTGAATCAAATTGGTCCATACAAGAAAATGTCAGACACATCCGTCATCGGTTGGACAAACTTTTAGATAAATTAAAATAAATAAATAAATAAACATTAAAATATATATAAAAAATATGCAAAATTGTTGAAAAAATATATATTTATATATTGCAAATATTTGCTTTTAAATAAATATATTATTATGATTAAAAATTCACGATGACGAAAAAAATATTTTTGCTAAATAAATTTGGGTTTGTGGGTTTTGTTTGTTTAATAATTTGTGTAAAAAATGCAGATTTTGTGGTTGAAGATTTGGAAACTTTCAAGGTAAGTTTATATATATATATATATATATATATATATATATATATATATATAAATTTGTATGCATAAAGAGTTAACTTTCTAATGACGTTATCAAAATTTCAAAGTTAATTGTTATATAGTAATTAAACACTAATTTACATGAAATTTTCCTAAAAATTATTTACATATATATACACGATTTGACTACTAAAGAAATTCATTTTAATATATTCTGTTATAATAAAATAAAAATTCAAACATAAAAATTTGGTCCTATTCAAGTAAAGTTCGTGCGACCCTTTTTTAGTTTTGACTATTTTTTTCAAAATTTTATTAAGAAAAGAGTATAAATTTTGTACACTATCACAAAGTAAATAAAATTTTGCATCATTTGTTGCAAAATTCATAAAACATACATGTTTAATAAAGTAAAAAAAAATTCTCTTCCATCAATTTTTTTCTTGTGGTTCACGAACTTTCGTCTCGTCAAAAATGACATTGACCGGTGTCAATTTCCCAGTGATTTTTTTTATTAAGCTCGTGTCATATTGACAAAACAACAAAATAATAAAAATTATTCGGTTTTTTGTGAATAGGAAGGTCTCGGCAACGTTTGTGGTTTTTCCTGTTAATTTACGTATAAACATTTCTTGAAACAAAAAATATAAGAAAGAAATATTTAACACGTTTGTTAACGTCAATGATTTATGAGTCTATATAAATATATATATATATATATATATATTTATATATATATATATATATATATATATATATATATATGTATGTATATTTATATTTCTAAAATTATTAAATTTATTAGAGTTCATTCTACTATCTGTCTGAATATTCAAATTAGCTTCTGAATATTCATCTTAAACTGTTTTTGAGTTTGAAATTTTTTTATAATATATTGCATTTATAAAAACTCATTAAATTTTATATAAGTTCATATAAAATGTGCTTTCTAACGGTATCAAATAAATATATACTTGTAGTACTAAAATTTTAAGTAATTTTAAATAAATTAGTTTCTTAAAACATTACTTGCCATTTAGTAACGAATCAAAAGTCAAATTTGTCAATTATTTTATTTATATTTAGTTTGTCGTAATATAATATATTTTATACTAGATTGTGAGTAATTTTATCATCTTTCTAATGATAAACTTTTTTTTTATATTCTGTAACAAAATTATACAGAATATTCACAATATATATATATATATATATATATATACATGTTTTATATAACAAATGATTGTGAATCTTTGTTTTAATTTTATAATTTTTTCCAAATTTTCGCTTCGAATTGTAGATATGTATTTATTTTGAAAAATATCTGATACAAAAATTATAATTATTAATATCTATATTTTTATTAAAAGTATTTTTAACTTATTTTAATATTTATTAGTTTCACTTATTTCGTACTTTTTCAATTTGCAGTTAACTCGAGCCAGCGTAGGAACGTTTTTTCAGTTTTTGCTAAATTTCTTAAAATTTTGTTTCATACCTAAATAAATATTTAACAACAAAAATAAAAGCTGATAAAATTCTACAAACAATAGTATTAAAATAATTAAATATAACTTTTTAATACTTTTGAAATAATACTTAAATATTAAGTATTTAAATGTTTTTTATATAATTATGTTTTGCATTTCGGACAGAAATATTTATTATTTTGCAAATTTTTTCATGGACAAGATTGTTCAATGAAGCAATAAATAATTTTATTATTTTTCTATACTTTTATGGTACAATAATTTGTAAATATTTCCAGAATTTTTTGCACAATTTAGAATTTAAAAAAAAAGTGAGAATCTTGAACCTTTCAACTTTTCAAGCGCATTTCGTGACTTGGCAACATTTTTTTCGAATAATTATTGTTATATAATTATAAACATGTCATAGTCATATATATATATATATATATATATATATATATATATATATATTTAAAAATATTTGTACACAAGAAATTCCACGACAATTATCATGAATTTGATACTCTTGCATTTTTAAAAGAATTTTTTAAATTACTAAAATAATAAGAATTTTGTAACTCTTGATATTATATTATATAGAATTTTATAAGCATTCTGATAATTATAAATATTTGTTACATGTTTAAACAAAGTTTTGCTAAAAGTGCTAAAAATGAAAAAAGGTCCTATAGCACTCCATGAATAATTGAATTTGTTTGTAATAAACATTTCTAATCATTTTTTATCTTCTAATTTAAAATTCAACTAATCATAAATTGAATATATATATATATATATATATATATATATATAAATAGTTTCGTATAATTTTTTGTATTTTACAGACAAAGTATAAAATATTCTGGAAATGGAATAGATAAACGACTTTGAATTCGATCTTTCATATTCTTTAGCATTTAATAGAAAATTTCGGTCATTTTTTTGGTTTTTGTCAAATAACTCACAAATATCATATGAAAGCACCCCATTTCAGTTAGATAGGAAGAAACTTGATAAAATTTGGAATAGAATAAAAAATTGCCTATATTATGTTATTCACGATTAATTATTTTAATATGTTCAAATGACTACAACGATTAATTTTTAAATATTGTGTTGGGCAAAATGATTTTGAATTTTTATTGAAGTCAGAAATTTACATATGTTTTTAAGAATTTCTTTTCAAGATTGTGGAATTATTTTTAATAGTATTGTAATATTTAAATAATTCAATCTTATATCTAACAATTTATTTAAAAACACCACAATACCAAAAATTTAATAAATATGATAAGAAATCAGACAGAATTTCATCAGCTTTTTGTCAATGGCAAAACGTTGTATATTTCTAGGCTAAATTAAAAAAAAATAAATAAATACAAACATTTCCTGTAATGTTAATTTCATCATTCTTATACATATATATTACATTTAAAATAAAATTCGCCTGAAGATTCATCAAACTTTTGAACAAATTAAATTTGTAGCAAAACTCGCCTGAACATGACGTTGATAAAAATCGTAACGTCATTTAAAAGAATGACAATCGCAATTTTATTTAAATTATTTATACCTACCATTGAAAATACTAGCGATTGAAATATATTAAAAACAATATTATAAATTAACAATAATTAATAAAATTAATAAAAAAATTACTTGAAATCTTTCAAACAAAATTACGCCTGGTGACGATGATGCAAAAACTATAAATTATAACGTCATGTAAAATGACACTAGCAATTAAAAAAAAATATATTAATAACACAAAAATAATTTAGTATATATATATATATATATATATATATATACATTATAATTCTATGGTCTTACCTTTTTTCTAAGTTTTTCCCAAAAATTCACAAAACTGAGTACCAAACACTTGATTAAAAAAAATCTGTATAAATTTCCCTTATGTCTATTAATTAATTTAAATTAATTATAACTGAATATAATAATTCTAGATATATATTAAAATAATACTAAATGATGTTTTATTCTTTTAATGTAGAAGTTTACTGAACTACTTTTTGTCTTGGAGTCGAACCGAATCGATTTTTGAATAATTTTGAATTTAAATTAATTTTATGTCTCTTTTTGTTGTGGGAAAAATTTGAATTGTAAAAGAAAGGTATATATATATATATATATATATATATATATGTATATATATATATATATAATGAAACAATTAAGATTTTACCAAAGTTAAATTTAGGGAAGTTTTTAGGTCTGAGATAAGTTGCTAAAATTATTATCTTAAATCTAAAAGTTCTTTTTAAGTAGGCTCTAGTAAAGAATATTCAGAATTCCGGTTTAATTAACGTAAACAATGTTTTTTACAAATTAGGAAAAATATACCAAAAATTAATACTTAAAATTAATTAAAAATTTAGAACAAATTACATTACTAGTTTCGACCAGAATTCAACAGTACCTTTTTTATAGAACATTTTTATATAAAATTGTTTTTCAAAATTACATAATTACATAATATTAAAATAATGTAGTTTATAAAAAGCACAGTAGATATTGGGGACTTGGATTTAAAATTATTAGATACTCATTTTAGTAAAAATATGAATTAATTATTAGTATTACACTAAGCAATTTTGTAAGAAAAATTATAAGCATCAAAAAAACATTTTTCTGATCTGATTATTTTTTTCCGAAATACCTACTCAAAATTTGTTATATATATATATATATATATATATATACAAAATTTAATATATTTGACCGATTTTCTTAAATAAATTGGTGGCCCCAAAGGTTAACAGAATTTAAATACTTAATTGTTCATAAAAGATTTTGGGAGAATATATAACTGTAGTTTTCTACTGTATATATATATATATATATATATATATATATATTATGTATGTATAAAGGTTTTGATTCAAGCTTCAAATTGCTGCAAGATAATTATGAAAGATAGCAGCACAATTTAGTTCTTGTATTAAATAAACTTAGAAGATATAAATTTTCAAATAGTATTTGCATTAAAAATGATTTAGTAATAAAACTAATCGAAAAATATGAATATTAATATATATTTGAATAATTTATTTAAAAAAAAGCTTATAATTGTTACACATATAGGTATTTCATTTATTACCAAAAAACAAAAATAGAAAATAGTGTAAAAATATAAATCTGAAAAATATTTTGGTATTTGAAAAATTTGTGAAAAGTATTTCTTTAATAATGAAACATATATATATATATATATATATAAAATTTCGATTCCAAAGCTTCAAGTTTTAGCTGACAAATCAAAAATCCCATAATTAACCTACTGTTCTATTTTCAATAAATTCATTTCGAAAAAAAATAATCAAAAAATCTAGGACAATTATTAATTAAACTTTTTAATATTTAAATAATATTAATATAAAATCTGAAGATTTTATAATTTTTTCTATCAAAATTAGTTAAACAATTTTTTCAGTAAACAACAAAGATGTAAAAAGTATACCACGAACGAAAACAAAGTATAAAATTCTTACTTAAAATAGTTTTATAATTTTAATTAATTGTATTTTTACAAAAGTCAAATGCAATTGGATACGTATCAATGTAGCCTTATTCTATAATTTTTTTCATCAAATCGGTTAAGCCATTCTTTAGGAAATGATGAAAATGTAAAAAATATACCACATGAATATGATAATAAGTAGTATAAAAGTATTAGATGCAGTTTTAAAATGTTTATTATTTCTAAACGAGTCTAATTTTTTAAAAATTTAAATACTACATCTATATTTTGATGTATATATATCTATATATTTTGATAAATATAGATGTTGACTTGATACTATGATTTTGGCATCAAAATCGGTTAAGCCGTTTTATTTGTAAATAATCAAAATATAGAGAAATTTACCATAACATATGTCACAGACAATTTGGTAAAAAATATTATCAAAGTATTCAATTCAGTATTTTTTAACTTATAAACGAGTCTAAATTTTTACAAAAAATTCAAATACAATTTGTTAGATATAGATATTGACTTGATACTATTAATTTGTCATCAAAATCCGTTAAGCCGTTCTCAAGTATATAACAAAAATATTGGGAAAAACATATAGAATAAACTTAAAAAATAAATTATAACTCTAGTATTAAATTATGTGTATATTAATTTTGTAGACTTCATAAATTCCAGGCATTTCAATATTTTTGCAAAAATTAAATTCCAATTAGATAAATACAAATGTAGATTTATTTTTAAAAAATTGGATAAAAATCGGTCAAGTCGTTTCTTAGAAAATAGACAACTGTAAATAATAAGATAATCTGTAATAGAACATTTCTAATTCTTACAACAATTTTATTGAAAACTCTACAAATTAAAGCATAAATTTATATTAACATTTAAAATATATAAATTATAAATAATTTAACCCTCAGTGTTCGTGTTATTCCAACACAATTATCATTTATCACAGTTTTCTAATTTATGACCTTAAAATATGACGGACGACCGATAAAAAATTATAATAAATCATAAAAAAGATCCATAACGATTTGTTTTAGCAATAATTTATTTGTGCTAATTTTGCGAACGGCGAATTTGATTTGCATAAATTAATTATGGAAGCAAATATGTCGAAAAAAAATAGTCAAAAAAAGTTGTTATTGTTGAGAGGAAAACTTGTTTGGTCGATTTTTTTTAAAAAAATTAGTATAATTTTTGGTAATAAAAGTTTGAAATATTAGGTTGTCAAATATCTCCCTTCCGCTTTTTTGCTCATGGTTTATAATACAAAAAGGCGGAAGGGAGATATTTGACAACCTTATAATAGGTTATTGTATTAAATATGCAAAAATTTGAATATAAGATACTCTAAATAATAATTCACGTCTACATTATCCTTGGAAGTCCTCAAGGAACATCAATGTGTATAAATCACTTTACACGTTGTTTAGTTCACTAAATTTAAACCTTTTCACAAACTTTGTCAATACTAGAATCAAGTTTGGCTTATATCAAAAATGTCTGGTCAAAATTTTTTGAAGTCTTATATATATTTTGGTAAAAATCTAGTTATCCAAAAACGCTAGAGTAAAAATTTTGAATCCATATTATTCTAGATATAGATGGCTGCCAATTTGCGTCAAAAAAACTGAACAAAACTTTTCATTCAACATCTAAATTTATGCCAACAATTTCCACAAAAGTCCACAAAAATCAAGGAACATCTTGGTGTAAAAAATAAATTACTGAACACATTATTTTGTTCTTGAAATTAGAACTTTTTTTGAATATTTCAGCACCTTAAGAATAAACCAATACAAGTTTGATTGGTATCAAAAGGTTTTGGTTAACATTTTTTTGAAGCCCCATATATATTTTGTTGAAAATATAGTGACCCAGGAAAACCAAAACAAAAATTTTTAAGCCAAATTATTTCAAATCTGCATATCTAGTCAAAAAATAAAATAAATATAATTATCTATCACCTAAATCCGCAACTACATATTCTTTGAAAGTCCTGAATAAACTTCGTGATGTTAAAATTGCTAAATATGGTATTTAGTTTGGAAAATTAGTATTCTTTTTGCAGAATTTGATAAAACCAGAACAAACCAACATAAATTTGGTCAGTGCCTTACACTTTTGAGTCAAAATTTTGTTTTATATGAGAAGGTCTACCAATCTATGTACAAATAAATTATTCAATTATTTACCATCTGCTCAACATCAGATTTATCTTCGAAATGAATACAGGCAGAAACTACTTTAAAATAAACTAGTGGTGTATGGCATCGTGCCTTGAGGCAAATTGCTGGAACTTCCCGTACCGTAATGAATTACATATACTGTAACTTTCATTATTTTCACTATCCTGTTATATCTGAGCAAATCAAATGTAAATCGTAAATCAATTATTATATTAACAATCGTCAGTTCATTTCGAATTCAATTTCAAAAAAAAAAAATAGTTGCCTAATTTACACAAAATTAAAAAAGTGCTCCCGTATAGTCACAGTCTAAAAGTATTTCAAATATTTTTGTGCGAATATTTTATGGAAAATAAAAAAAAGTTGTAATAATTGTTTATCCTCAAAAGCAATTGTTTTGTCAATACAAGCAGAAAGTTTTTTAGATCATTCAAATCGGACGCTTAGTTCACTCAAAAACTGTCATTTTTTGCACATTTAGCTCTGTATCTTCGAAATGGCGAGACCTGCCTTTGCCAAGAACTAATCACCTCTTCTCCCAATCATTACAAATTGAATGTTTTTTTAGATCATTCAAATCCTTTATATATTTCTAAATCCGCTCCTGGTTTTCTTCTTAAGAAGTTCCTATGAGTAAGTGTGCACATGGTGAACGGCTGTACGGTATTAAAACCGGTTTTTGCGAATGGAATTAATGCAAGCAAACTCAAAACATAAGTCAAGAACCTTTTTACCATCATACTAAAACATGTATCGCTATTTTTGATGCAACTTTGACAAAACATTGTGGAAACTTTGGTCAAGGGAACAAGAGTCAAGAAATATGAAATGGATTGTTTGACATTTGGCGGAGGAATTAAAATATAAAGTTTTTTGTTGGGTATAAAAAAGTAATTAAATTGTGAATCAACAGTGTAATATGTTTTTTGTGATTTTTTTCCATTATCTATTTATTTTACTTAATTTATACAATCAATAATGTTTTTAAATGTTACTTATAAATGAATTGTATTAGTATCAGATGATAGGTATACAAAATCTTATATACTCACTTTTTTATGTATTATAATATGGAACAAATAAATCTTTTCAAACAAACAAATAAACAAAGTAATTAAATTGTTGGTTTAACTTGTGCACTGAGGGTTATAAAGTTTTTTTAGAGTTCTGCAAATATTAGTTTAGTAGATATACGTGTTCAAAACGTACTTTTGCAATTTATTTCAGTCCCTAAGCCAAAATTGCTAAAATAACAAATTTTAAGTTTTGGATTTTTTATATGCATACCATAAACGCTATAAAGTTGCAACTATTTTACTATTTAAAATGAAAATGTAGCTAACTAGCTATTTTTTGTCATAGTTCTGCAAGAATTAGTTTAGAAGATACAAGTGTTCAAAATGTTCATTTCGAAATCATTTCAGCACCTAATTAAAACGAGCTTGAGTGAATTATTTTGAGTTTTGAATTTTTTATATTTAAACAAAAAGCAGGAAAAAGTTGCAAATATTTTTGCGATTTATAGTAATAATCTAGTTGAATTTTTGCAAAGTTCTGTAGTATTCAGTTTAAAAGATATGAATATTCAAAATGTCCACTTGAATTCCTAAACCGTAATAGCTAGAGTGACAAATTTACTAATTTTTATTTTTACATAAATGACGCTAGAAAGTTGCAACTATTTTTAAAATTTATAATAATAATTAAGCTATCTAATCATGTTTTTCTAGAATTCTGCTATTATTAGTTTGAAAAATATGCGAGTTTGAAATACTCATTTCAATCTCAAACCGAAATTTGCTAAAGTGACATTTGGTTTTAAATTTTTTATAATTATACAACCAAAGCAAGATAGTGGCAACTATTTTTACAATTTATAGTAATAACCTAGCTATCGAATCTATTTTTTTGTTTTTAATAATTCAAAACATTTCAATAGAAATTTAAATTTTTGTTTAGCGTTGGTACAAAATAAATCATTTGAAATTAAGCCAGATGCAAAACAAGTTTTTTGCTCTACGTAAATATTTTTCAGCTGTGATAATTTTGAAATATACATATATATATATATATATATATACATACATACATACATATTTGTATTTATTTTGGCCTTTCATTTTCAATATTGCACTTCTAATGCTGACACAGATTTCATCACAGAAAGCAATGACCTCTATATGTATGGGAATAAAAAAATCAACAAGATACTATCGAGCAATCAATCAAATAAAATGAATATTTATTTATATTATGTGCAAACTATTTTGTACGGAACCCTAAAATCTAGAATATTATAAATGACTCATAAAAAAATAAAAAATTGGAGAAAAGTAGAACAAACTGTAGGAAAGTGAAAAAAGTATATTTTACTCTAATAGATTTGTTTTTTTTTTTAGTGAACAATTCAAATTGAATTTTTTGCTAATTACCAGGAAATAAACAAGTACATTTTAATATTTTACAACAAAACCAGTTTTGCAAGAATATAATTAGCAGGTTCATTTTTACGAGTACAAGTTTTTTTTTATTTTAACAATTATTATTATTATTAACATTTGCAAACCAGAAATGAGATACATCATTGTATGTAATTTCGACCTTCGCACATTTAGCACTTGAATGACAAATATTTTCAAACTGAAATAACAAAGTCATAAAAATTCTAGTCGAATAGAATTGACAATTATTGTAGATGATGTAGTTGAATAAATAATAAAAAATTTGAATATAGTAGCCAATAAAAAATATTTTTTGAATAATTTATCTGGTAAACAAAACAAAAATGTTTGTAAGATTTTTATATAAAAATTATCTATAGGTAATTTATTATCTAGAATGTGTGTGTCTATTTTGGTATATGTTTTTTGTCTATTTTATTGCACAAAAATCATATACACAATCAGAACAAAGATCTGTGAAATAAAATTAAAAAGTTTGACCTCGGCTCTAAAAATCTACTGTTCTTGTCTTAGAGAAAGTTTTCGGCAACGAAAAAAAACACATTACATGTGTTAATATCTAAGCAAAAATGTTGCAGAATAGTCAAAAAAATCTAAAAACTAAATCTAAATTTTAAAAGTCATTTTTGAATAATTTATTGTCTTTGATAATTTGGTTGAATCTCGTCCGACGTCTAGACTAGTTTTTGAGAAATAATTAAAACAAATATAAACCTTTTGTTTTTAATTGTGCGTTTTGATAAGACAGGATTTATATTTAAATCTCAGTCATAAAATTTGAATTAATTTTATAGTAGACTGTTTAAAATTTGCATTTGCAACATTTTTAGCAACTATTTAATTTGCATTTATTTATTTCCTGAAATAATAATTTAGTATATTTTTGTTCTACAAAATATTAGTTGTAAAGTTCATTGAATAAAAAATCGAATATTTTATTAGACGTATTCTATTGGTTTAAAAAAATAATATTTTTAAATAAACAAATATTAATAATTGCTATATAAATATATTTACAGATTACTGAATTAATCTAGAATTTGTTTATCAAAAACAAATCATCATGTAACATTTTTGAACACTTTTAATTTTTTTAATATCTAGCAATATCTTTTATTTTATAAATAAATCATTTGTTGAAAAAATATTTTGAAAATTTATTTTATAATATATTTAGCCATCAATTAAATTTGCATTTTAACTCATTATTAAAAAAACAATTTATTTTTTTATTCCACAATAATTATTTATTTGTACATTTTATTCATCATAATGTTTTTTTTTGAATAATTTTTTTGATATGTTTTAACATTTATTTTAACAATTAATTTTCATTCAATAACTCACAAAAATAATTAATTTAAATAAAAGAAAATTTTGAATTTACTAAATAAATTAGTTATTATTACAATGATAAAAATATTTTATTCATTTACTGAGCTTATAAGCTATTTTTTGATTTAAAAATTTCTTACAATAGATTTTTGAATATTTTGCCAATTTTGATATTTTCCAATAATATACTTTTGAACAGATTTAAATTTTTAAGCATTTTAAGTAACTTTTGTGTTTTCCAATAATACATGATATATTCCAGGACAATTTTGGATTATTTTTATAATTTCTCAAAACTTTTGTTCTAAACTTATATAAAACTTCAGTTTCACTAAAAATCTAATTAAATTATGTTTCATTTAGTATTAAACTAATTTAGTTTTTATATACTTAATATATAAAAATAAATGGTTAAATTTGAGAATTATAATTATAATATGGTTAATTAGATAAAACCTCAGGACAATTTGGATTATTTTTGAAATTTCTCAAAACTTTTTTACTAAACAAATAATTATTTTTAGTTTCAATAAAATTATGCATCATTTAGAATAAAACTAATCCAGTTTTAAAAAATGTTATATATTAAAATAAATGGTTGAACTTGAGAAGAATTATATCATCATAATGGAAATCACTTCTTTTTAGTTTTTTTTTAATTCTACAAAAAATGCACATTTTTGTTTTTTAGTTAATTATATTTCATATAACTATATTAAATAATTAAATTTCGTAATTTTCTGTTTAAATCTGTATAAATAAAAAAAATTGTTATTTTTATGGGTTTTAATAATTTAATTAAATCAAGTAAGTTTCTAAAAAATGATTTAAAATTTATTAGAATATTAAGAATTATTATTACTACGCATAGTAGTAATTTTATAATATTTAAATCAAAGCTAATTTAATTCAGTATAATTAATTGCATAATACTTGTTTTAATAGTTTAAAAAAATTGTATTCGAATTAAGGGCAAACTAAATACACATTTAATTTTATTCAACTTGTTTAATATTTCTTGTTAATATTTGATTATAAAACGTGATTTGTTTCAATTCTATAAACATTCAAGCGATATTGTTAATATCCATAGGCAATATAGACCAATTGATCACAATTTTTTAATATTGTTTATAAATATAATTTAATTCAAAATTTCTAATTTTACAGCTTATTATTTCTTTAAATTTAAATTTTATTCATCTCTGTAATTTCGGTTTTATTGCACAGATGTCATAAACGCTTTCGAATTCTCGTTTTCAGTTTTTTCATGTGAATAATATTCCATTACATATGCATCAAAATTGTTGGAAGTTCCAACTTTTTTTTTTAGAAAGATCATTAATCATATAATTTTTGACCAATATATATATATATATATAATATATATATATATATAAATATATATATATATATATATATATATATAACATATAATATACTCGTATATAACAATACACAGAAAAACGACGCCATACTCAATAAGCTACAAAAAATAATATAGGAATTCAAAATATTGTTGCGTAAGATTTTTCACAGCATAGTAAGATTTTTTTTAAAATTTTGTTACACTAATATCATTATAAATGTGCAACGGAAACTTTTATATATTCCAAATGATACATAATAATTTAAATTTAGCAATGAAAACAATTCCACGCCGTAAAAGATCTCTATTTGGAAACTGTGCCACAATTATAATGTCGAATGTTGTTTTTTTTTTTACTCAAACAGTTCTATTTGAATTTGGAAATAACTCTAAAATAACAAATAAAACAGTCAAGTGGTAAAAAACAGTTTTTATCCAATTTTACGAGTTTTTAAAAAGCTCTATGCAACTATAAAATTAAATTCTAGAAAGTTACTTAAGTTCATACACCACTAGTTCTAATTCTATTTGTATAGATATTTGAAAAACAATATATATTAAATGATAATAAATATATGTTTTATTTATTTAATTTAATTTAATTATATTATGTTATATATATTTAATTAAATTTAAAAAAAACTAATACAAATGCAATGCTTTTACTGAATTAAAAAATCAAGATTAATAACAATTTTAAAATAATTTATACAATTTAGAATGATTTTAAACAGAAAATATTATTTAGTGAATTTTAATTTTTGTTTTTATCTAATAAACTAATTTCCCTCATTAGTTGTATCAAATTCCACTCAAAAATGATTCATATAAGAATCCTAATTAATTAATTTTATTCGCAATATTTAATTCAACAATTTCATGAATATGATTATTTGATAAAAAGTGAACAAATCTAGATTCATTAAAAAATTTATAAATATTTCTCTCTAACATATTTTTCAATTCTTGGCACAAACTTTGTTAAATAAAATTATAGGTTACAGACGTTTTGAAAGCTCGATTTGTTGTTTGGAAAAAGAATTTTATTCAGATAATTTATTCACTATATTAATTTAACAATTTTATGAATATAATTATTTGATAAAAAGTGAACAAATCTAGATTATTTAAAAAATATATAAATATTTCTCTCTAACATATTTTTCAATTTTTGACACAAAACTTGGTTAAATAAAGTTATAGGTTACAGACGTTTTAAAAAAGCTCGATGTCTCATCATCAGTAAGAAAATTATTTTGTTATAAAAATTCTATCATTTATTTATAAAATGTGTTACATTATTAATATAGTTATTAATTTGCACTTGATGATGGCATCTAGAAACTCATAACATTACTTAATAAAGTTAGTGCAAAAAATATAGTATGTATTGGTGTATGAGTGTTTTACTTACATAAGATATATATATATATATATTATATATATATATATAATAAAAAAACTGATATTTTAAGAATCAACAAACAACAATTCCATAAACATATTCCTTCCACTTCGTCAAAAAAAAACTAATACATGACCAAGAGATGTCGAAGAACAAAAACTTCTTCAGTCATAATTCGACAACAGTTTTGGTAACACGTGAAGAACAATATTTGGTGACCCTTTCATTTTTTAAAGTGACCCTTGGATAAAAATAAATATTAGTAAAAATTAATAAAATTTTTCAAAGTTTGTTCAAAAGTGTTTGGTGAAAGGATATTTTGATTTTTTCAAAGGTAAGTTGTAGTATAAAATATTCTTGAAAGTTAAGGTTGAAATTCAATTAGTACAAAAAAAAATTTGGATATATATATTATATATATATATATATTATTTTTGACACTCGATGCGTGTCATCATTTTATTGTGCATTTTTACTATAAAAATTATCTATTTATTTTCATTATTCAATTAATTTCATTAGTAGAAATTAAATGTTATCAAATTAAGTTTTATAAAAAAATCAAAAAATGTAAATATAAAATTCAGAGTGCATAATATACATATATATGTACGTTTTGACACTTAATCTGTGTCATAATTGCATTGTATATTTTTTATTATAAAATTGTCTATCTATTCCAATTAATTTATAACTTCGAGTTTAAAAATAGCAATTTATAATTTCAAGTAAAAAACTAAAAAATTAAATATAAAATTATGACGCAAAATATACCTGCATATGTACGTTTCGACACTAAATGTGTGTCATCATTTTATTGTACATTTTATATTATAAAATTGTCTATATGTATACATTAATTTCTATTTACGAGATTAATTAGCATTTATAATTTACACAAAAAAATCCCAAATATAAATTTTATCTAAAAAGCACAGTGTACGTTTCGACTCTAAATGTGTGTCATCTTTTTTCTGTACTACACCAATTACTCTAAAAAAATATTTTATTTAAGATTTACTTCTTAAAAATTCATCACACTATATTATACAAATTATTAAATAAATATTTGAGACTTGTTTTACTACGTTTTGACACTAAATGTGTGCCATCGTTTTCTTGCACTACACTTAAAATGCACTTTTATATTCATTTATTTAAACAATTTTAATTTTAATTCAGATATAAAATAAAATACTAAATAAAATGATAGATTTTGGTTTTATATTGTCTTTGTATTGTACCTATTATGTAATTATATATAAATTTAATTAAAAAAATATAATGCACATATAAAAACATTTAAATAAATTTAAGAGGCTAGTTTGACTACGTTTCGACACTGAATGTGTGTCATCATTTCTTAGCATTGCACTTATACTTATGCAATTATTTTGAAAACATTTGAATTTGATTAAAAAATAAATATAAAATCCAAATCAAGTTTAGCTAATTATTAGAGACGTGAAAAATACATTATGTACGTTTCCACACTGAATGTGTCCTATCATTTGGCAATTTAAAAAAATAATATTTCAAAGTAATTTATTTATCAATACATTTGGTTGTTATTTATTTGTCTCTTAGTCAATTTGAAACTCTTGTATGATGGCACACATTTGGTCACAAAATGTAGATAATATATTTTTTATTATATGATAAAAAACAGGACCGAATTATGTAAAACAGTATATTACATAATTCGGTCTGTTGATTTGCAAACGAACCAGTAATATTTTTCAGTGCATAGAAAGTGCATATAGAAGTCAGTTGCATCATGCA
>NW_020537758.1:6992046-7015924 GCF_003426905.1 Ctenocephalides felis | reverse complement strand
AATATTTATAAATATTCCATGATCGATTTGTTCCGGGAAAAACCGATAATCGAATCGTGTTTCATTCACAGGTCTAATTGTGGGTTTTCTTCGAACATTTTACATCACTTATAATTTAGAGAATTTTTTGACGTATAAGAGGATAAATCTTAACTGATTAACTTTAACTTTAAAAAATGATTCAATTTTGAGTAATAAAATTGAATATTAAAAACCGAAAACATAATATTTATTCTACCCAAACTTATATGGGTCACATTTAATGGCAATTTAAGAGTATACCGAGTTGCTGTAGGTTAAAATAATATTAAACTAACTTTAAGAACAATATATACACCGTTTTTTATATGTTTTTTACAAAATTATTCTGATAGCAGCAAAAATGTAAAAAAATGCTCTAGCTTTTCAAGTTTAAAGTTAAAGCTTAAGAACAACTATTTGCATTTCTAAAAAAAATTGTACAAAATTTTGTTCCGACGAAACTTTGTCTAATGATGCAAGATTTTAGAAAAATTTATCAGCTTTTTTGTAATGTTAAAATATTTTTTTTTATAATTTTATTTTGCTTGATAATTGATGCGAGCAATAATTTTGAGATTTGAGTATTTTTTATAAAAAAAACTTGTTATAATACAAATTTATTTGTTGATGCAAGATTTTAGACAATCTTATCAGATTTATGCCAGTGTAAAAATATTTGTATACAAAACTGTCTAACATCTTATTTATGCCAAACCAATACTTTGCAATCTATATACAAAATACTAAATAAATGCTCATATTTGAACCCACAACTTATGCATTTGACATTCAATGCTTATTTTAAAGTATACCGAGTTGCTGTAGGTCATTATAATATTAGACAAACTTCTATGAATTGAATTCTAAACAAAATTGTCTAACATCCTAATAACACCAAACCAATGCTTTGCAAACTACATCCAAAATATTAAATAAATGCACATATTTGAACCCACAACTTATGCATTTGACATTCAATGCTTATTTTAAAGTATACCGAGTTGCTGTAGGTCATTATAATATTAGACAAACTTCTATGAATTGAATTCTAAACAAAATTGTCTAACATCCTAATAACACCAAACCAATGCTTTGCAAACTACATCCAAAATATTAAATAAATGCACATATTTGAACCCACAACTTATGCATTTGACATTCAATGCTTATTTTAAAGTATACCGAGTTGCTGTAGGTCATTATAATATTAGACAAACTTAAAGGGAATTGAATTCTAAACAAAATTGTCTAACATCCTAATAACACCAAACCAATACTTTGCAAACTACTTCCAAAAAACTACATAAAGACACTAATTCAAACCCTTAACTTGGAAATTTGACATTCAATGGCAAATTTAAAGTATACCGAGTTGCTGTAGGTCATTATAATATTAGACAAACTTAAGGGGAATTGAATTCTAAACAAAATTGTCTAACATCCTAATAACACCAAACCAATACTTTGCAAACTACTTCCAAAAAACTACATAAAGACACTAATTTAAACCCTTAACTTGGAAATTTGACATTCAATGGCAAATTTAAAGTATACCGAGTTGCTGTAGGTCATTATAATATGAGATAAAATTAAAAAGAATTGAATTCTGAAAATACTTGTCTAACATCCTATTAATACCAAACCAATACTTTGCAAACTACTTCCGAAAAACTACATAAAGACACTCATTTAAACCCTTAACTTGGAAATTTGGCTTTCAATGCTTATTTTAAAGTATACCGAGTTGCTGTAGGTCATTATAATATTAGACAAACTTAAATGAAATTGAATTCTGAACAAAATCGTCTAACATCGTATTCATACCCAGTCAATACTTTGAAAACTACATCTAAAATATTAAATAAATGCGTAAATTTGAACCCACGACTTATAGATTTGACATTCAATGCTAAATTTAAAGTATACCGAATTGCTGTAGGTCTCATAGTATTAGACAAACTTAAAGACAATTCAATTTAGCACAAATCTCCCAAAAACACCGTCAACCCCAGATATCCCGTTTGAAACTTACAAGAGTTATACTAGAAAAAAACACGAGTTATACTAAATTATACACAACTACCCAAAAATAATTACAAAACATATTATACGTTGTTCGTCATTTCGTCCAAAATTCACACAAACACTTATTCTCAGAAACTTTTACTACACACGTACGTACACTAAAAATACTTTACTACTAATTTAAGTACAATACTATTTAATTTCCAGTATAATATATGTTTATTCGTCCTGCTGTTTACTAAATACTGAGTCATACAGTCTGTGCATAGGGCATTTTATTAATGCGAAAATGTCGAAGTCGAGGAAATACAAATACAAATTTAAATTCCACAAATATGTATACACAAAGTTTGTTTGTGTGGGTGAGCGCGTACTACTCTTGCGCGTTTTGTATGAGGGACAGGTGATAGTGCGGGCGCTGGTAGGGGTAAAAGATGATAAAAAAAATATTTCAGAAAAAAATTTTTTTTTTGAACATTATGGTTTTGGTGTACATTTTTATGTGTATAGTTAGGTGCAGCATATTAGTGGTATAATGATATATTGTTTTTGAACGCATGTTGTTATCAAATTGCTTGTTATATATAGAAAAACAATTATAATTATAATTATAACAAGAATAATTAAATATATTATTAATGCAATTTAAATTAAAACTAGTGGGCTGGGTGGCATCGTGCCTTAAGGCAAATTGCTGGAACTTCCCGTACCGTAACGAAATGTTCGAGTAATACTGAATGTTTTCAAATAGATTATTATAAATATTGTAAAATTGTCTAATATTTATAAGAATTATATAAACTGAATTGCAAAGTTGAAATTATTTGTTTAAAGTATATTAGAACTATAGTCAGAATTAAAAATAAAACCTGAATTATTTTCGATATACAAAAAATTTATTATTTGAAAAAAAAGTTGAAACAAAAAAAATGTTTTCCAAAATCAATTATTTTGTTAAGACAAGCAGAAAGTTCTTTGAATCATTCAAATCAGACGCTTAGTTCTCTCAAAAACTGCCATTTTCTGTACATTTAGCTCCGTATCTTTGAAATGGCTGGGCCGGCCGTTGCCAAAAACTAATAAACACTTCTCCCAATCATTACTAATAGAATGTTTTTTGGATCGTTCAAATCGGATACTCCGTTCTCTCAAAAATACGATTTCTATTTTCTGCACTCTTTGCTCCGTATTCTCGAAACGGCTGGACCTGCCTTTGCCAAAAACTAATCAGCTCTTTTCCCTATCGATAGGAATCCAATGTTTTTTGAACCATTCAAATCGGTTGAACCGTTCGCCCGGAAACGTGACTGGAAATTTATATCCATACATACATACACACACACACACACACATCCATTTTTCTGAGGTATGCCAAAATGTTCAGAAACCTTCAAAACGTCGAGAAATGTCAATTCCGATTTTCGGCCCATTACAATAACTTACCCTACGGGAAGTTAATAAATATTTTTTCAATTTGTGTAAGAGGCTGTTATTAGTGAGAGAGCTGGATATGAGTATGTATAATTTTTTTTATATTATGTATTAAGTTGTTTAGAAGACAATTTATATTGTGAATATGACAATTTATTTGTGTAATTTATAGTGTGAATTATATTGTGAATGAATTCATATAAGAGTCTGTTATTAGTAAGAGAGCTGGAAACAAGTATGTATAGAAGGTTTTGCATGATTTTCATAATTTATATATATATATATATATATATATATATATTATATATTATTTTATATATTAAGTCGATTATATACATATTTTAATATATAATAAAATAATTATAATAGTGATGAAATTCTAATTAGAGTAAATGTTTTCTGAATGAGTTAGTATAAGATTAGTTTGGGTGCTGGAAAAGAGTATATATAAAAATAATTATATATACAATATAACATGTATTATATTAATTTGTTATTTTTATTTATTTTTGTATTAATATAAATTTAAAGAATTTTTTTTTTAACAAATTTCAATTAAAATATCAACCCAATAAAATTCAATAAAAGCCACAGAAAAGCGTGGCTGGTTTTGTTAGTATTTATATTTATTTATAATATATTGCTGTAAAATGAAATAATTTTTTTTGAATGAATATTCATGAATAAGTGTTTTGTATGTAAAAGTACTAATAAGAGAAAGCTTTAATAGTGGGGCCTTCGGTAAGCCTAAAACAATTTTGAAAAAAAATTAGTTAATTTAGTTATTTATATAATTACTTATATATATGGAATATAATTATAGGGGCAATTGTATTATTATTTATATATATATATATATATATATATATATATATATATATTTGTGATGGACTCTCCTACTAGTTTTAGGCAGAACTGTTATTAGTGTACAAGCCTGATGGACTTGTTTGAGAAAAATCTAAATATCTTCTACCATATAAAATATTTTAACCTTTTGTAAATTTTGTTAAATAATAGATACTTCAAGATATATTTTGACAAAATTACACAAATTTTGGACAACCAGTACAACCTGACGAGCTCCTTAAAAATGCATACTTGTTTTTAACCATTTTTATGAGTAAAAATTAACAATATAATCACACATGTACTTTTGATGAGTTACATCTAATTATCTTCTATAATATAAAATATTTTAACACTTTGTAAATTATGTTGAATAATAGATACTTCAAGCTATTTGGCTACAAAATTACAGCATTTTAGGACATATAGTACGTTCTGACGAGCTCCTTAAAATGCATATATGTTTTAAACAATTCTTCTGATATTAGTCAAAAATGATTAATTTAATTGGACATGTACTTTGTTGAGATAATTCTAAATATCTTCTAAACAATAAAATATTTTTACAATTTGTAAATTTTGTTGAATAATATATACTTCATGCTATATTTTGACAAAATTTCACAATTTTAGAACCACCAATATAGCCTGAAGAGCTCATCAAAAATAAAAAATAAATTTTTCTCCAACGTTTTTGGTTCAAGTTCAAACTTGGATAAGACATGTACTTTGTTCAGATTAATCTGAATATTTTCCATATTATTCCATATTATAACATTTTGGAAATTTTGTTCAATAATAAATACTTCAAAGTATATATTTACAAAATTTTACAAATTTAAGATATCCAGTACGACCTGGCGAGCCCCTCAAAAGCAACACTCATTCAAAACTTTTACGAGAAATATTATTTTATACAAATTAGATGCTCAATTTTATATAATTTAATAACTTTAATAAAAATAAAATTATGTGAAGTTTCAATAGTAGTAGAAATTTTATTCAATTTGCGCTCAAAAAATCTAACTAAAGCTGATAGAAAATTATTTAAAAAGTATTTTTTATATTGGAAAAAAACTTGCATAGAAGTTTGCGCTAAAATGTGAATGCAATTTAAGTTTAAGGAAATAATTTAATTATTAATTTAATGAAGATATATATATATATATATATATATATATATATATATACGAGTATATACATGTATATAATCATTAACAATGAAGATGACATTGGGAGATTTTGCATGATTGACAGCTTTTGCATGACTCTGTTAAATTTGCAGTAAAATCACAATACAACAATAATTTATTATTGTTAAAAGTCATAATATTATCGAATCATGATTTTGCTGATTTGCTGATATAAGTTTCGTTTTGAAAATAATTCTTCCTAATGAAATAAATCAAACTTTTTAATAAAAAGTCACAATAAAATTTATAAATATGAATGGCGTTTTTGATGAGCTCGTCAGGTTGCACTGATTTTGCTAAGCAAGTGAAATTTATGTATAAAATTTCGTGTTATATCTGTTATTCCATAAATTTTATAAAAATTTAAAATTCTTTATAATTTAGAAGTAATTAAAAATATTGCACACTAAGTCCCTCTCATTGTTGATTTTTATTCAGGAAATTGTGAATAATCATAATGCTATTTTCGATGAGCTCTTCAGGACGCACATGATGCGCTAAAGTGATTTTATTTATTTATAATATACCATACTATATCTGCTTTTGAATTTATTTTTCAAAATATCAAAATCTTTGATATTAATAAAGATTTTGGATTTATCTGAACAACGTCCCTGTCTAATTAAATAGATGTTTCAAGAGTCAACGATTTCAATTCAAATTTTAGGTTTTGTAAATTTTTGAAGAGCTCGTCAGGTCGTATTAGTTATTTTTAAGTCTTGAAATTTAAACATGATATATACTAATATATCTATTATTTTACAAAATTTACAAAATATTAAAATTTGTTATATTAGAGAAGATATTTAGCTTTATCTGAACAAAGTCCCTGTCTAATTAAATATTTGTTTCCAGAGCCAAAGACGTGTCTAGAAAATTTTGAATTTTGTGAATTTTTGAAAAGCTCATCAGGTCGTACCGGTTATTTTTAAGTCTTGAAATTTGGACATAATATACACTGATATATATATTATTTTACAAAATTTACAAATTCTTCAAATTTTTTATATTGTAGAAAATATTTAGATTTATCTGAACAAATGTCCTTGTCTAATTAAATAGATGCTTGAAGAGTCAAAGACGTTCCTGAAATTTTTTATAAAATTAGATTTTGTGAATTTTCAAAGAGCTCTTCAAGCGTGCCAATCATTTTTAAGTCTTGAAATTTGGACATAATATATCCTAATGTATCTATTATTACAGAAAATTTACAAAATGTTCAAATTTGTTATATTATAGCAGATATTTAGATTCATCTGTACAAAATCCCTGTGTAATTCATTTGACTAAAGTTTCTAAGAAAAATGTATGAAATTTCAATAAACAAACTAATTTTGCATTTTAAATTATAATAATATTATGTATATATATATATATATATATATATATAATTAAGCGTATAAATTATAAAAATCATATATATTTCATATAACACAAAATAAATTAGTTTTTTCAACAACCTCCTTGTCTTGAGGTTTTTGACTTTTAATAATTTAAACAAAAAAATATATGTAAAGCTTTTATATTTACTATATTTAAACAATTGTTTATTTTTACTGTTGTCGTGTAATTATTTTAAACAAATAAATGTCTGGTTTATATTTAGCAATAAAAATGTGTCAACGTTTCGGTTCATGAACAAATTTTGACCTATATTCCGGTTGTGCACCGGTTGAAACACAAATAATTTTTGTACAGTAAACTTTGAAAAATTAACTTGATTTTATTTGTAAGTTTAATTAAAACTTGTCTAAATATATAACAATAAATTCAAGATTCTAAAGGTAAAGGTTTTGTTTTAAAAAAAGCCTAAACTTCCACAAAAACATTCTTAAAATTTAGGCTAAAAATGACCAAGTTGGAGGTCACCCGTGCAGTTTTTTTTAATTCCCCAAAAATTTTTCCCAAACTTTGTGTAAGTCTTTAACACCATTAAAAAGCCTATAGAATTCTACATATTTCCTCATACTTTAATATAAATTTTGTATAATTCCAACATGTTAATAAAGAACCTGAATGTTGCATTTGAATATTAAATTGAATCAAATTGGTTCATACAAGAAAATGTCAGACACATCCGTCATCGGTCGGACAAACTTTCAGTTTAAATTAAAATAAATAAATATAAACATTAAAAAATATATAAAAAATATACCAAATTATTGAAAAAATATATATATTTATAAATCTGTTTTAAATATTTACTAAAGTATTTAAATATATATTATTATGGTTAAAAATTCATGATGACGAAAAAAATGGTTTTGCTAAATAAATTTGTATTTGTGGGTTTTGTTTGTTTAATAATTTGTGTAAAAAATGCAGATTTTGTGGTTGAAGATTTGGAAACTTTCAAGGTAAGTTTATAGTATATATATATATATATATATATATATATATATATATATATATATTTGTATGCATAAAGAGTTAACTTTCTAATGACGTTATAAAAATTTCAAAGTTAATTGTTATATTGTAATTAAACCTCAATTAGCATGAAATTTACCTAAAAATAATTTACTTGTATATACACGATTTGACAACTAAAGAAATTTATTTTACTATATTTATATATCAAAAATTTTAAATAATAGAATGGAAACTTGAACATAAATTTTTGGTCCTATTCAAGTAAAGTTCGTGCGACCCTTTTTTAGTTTTGACTATTTTATTCAAATTTTTATTTAGAAAAGAGTATAAATTTTGTACACTATCACAAAGTAAATAAAATTTTGCATCATTTGTTGCAAAATTCATAAAAATATACATATTTAATATATTAAAAAAAAAAATTCTCTTCCATCAATTTTTTTCTTTTGGTTCACGAACTTTCGTCTCGTCAAAAATGACATTGACCGGTGTCAATTTCCCAGTGAATTTTTTTATTAAGCTCGTGTCATATTGACAAAACAACAAAATAATAAAAATTATTCGGTTTTTTGTCAATAGGAAGGTCTCGGCAACGTTTGTGGTTTTTCCTGTTAATTTACGTATAAACATTTCTTGAAACAAAAAATATAAGAAAGAAATATTTTACACGTTTGTTAACGTCAATGATTTATAATTATATATATATATATGTGTATATTTATATTTTTGAAATTACTAAATTTATTAGAGTTCATTCTACTATTTGTCTGAATATTCAAATTAGCTTCTGAAAATTCATCTTAAACTGTTTTTGAGTTTGAGATTTTTCTATAATATATTATAATTATAAAAACCGATTAATTTTTATATAACTTTATATAAAATTTTATGTACAATGTACATTTACATTTTATGTAAATTATTAAAAAATCTGTAGTATGCAAATTTTAAAGAATTTTCCAAAATTTAAACGATATTTCTTCAAAAATTATATATTGTGAACAGTATGAAAAAAAACAACTTTTTTTAATATTATTATACAAAAATTATCGAGTTAAGTATCTGTATTTCTAATAAACATATGCAAAAATAATATATAAATATTTTAAAGTCATACGGTGGCAAAATATTATTTTTAATAATTTTTGAAAAACAAGAAACTTTATAAAAATATTTCTACTTCTTTGAACTTCATGTTACAAACAAAAATATTTAAGCATTGGCAAAATACTTCAATAAAGCAATAAAAAATATTTTTAATTTTTTATATTTTATGGTACAATAATTTGTAAATATTTCCAGAATTTTTTGCACAATTTAGAATTGAAAAAAAAGTGAGAATCTTGAACCTTTCAACTTTTCAAGCGCATTTCGTGACTTGGCAACAATTTTGTCGAATAATTATTATTATATAATTATTAAACATGTCATAGTCATATATAATATATATATATATATATATATATATATATATATTTAAAAATATTTGTACACAAGAAATTCCACGACAATTATCACGAAGTTGATACTATTGCATTTTTAAAAGAATTTTTTAAATTACTAAAATGTTTATAATTTTGTAACTCTTGATATAAATATATAAATAGAATTTTATAAGCATTCTAATAATTATAAATATTTGTTATATGTTTGAACAAAATTTTGCAGAAAATGCCAAAAATTAAAAAAAAAACGCCCTATGCTCTCCCACGAATAATTGTATTATTATATGCTTATGCTATTTTAATATTAAATTTTAATTAATAGAATTTTATGAATTTATTGAATATCGATTTAATACCAAAGATGAAGTATAAAATATCTTATAAATGGTATAAAATATATAATTGTCTATGTAATGTACATTACAACTTATTATTGTAGTATGTAAAATGACTACAAAATTTAACTTTAAATATTATGTTAAACATAATTGAATTGGTTTGTAAAAAAATTTAAAAAATTTACAATTATTGAAGCAGAATTCTGTCTCACAAAATTCTGTCTAGAAAAAATAATTTATTTTAAAACACGACAATACCAAAAATTTAATAAATGTGATATTAAATCAGGCAGAATTTCATGAGCTTTTTGTCAATGGCAAAACGTTGTATATTTCTAGGCTAAATTAAAAAAAAATAAATAAATACAAACATTTCCTGTAATGTTAATTTCATCATTCTTATACATATATATTACATTTAAAATAAAATTCGCCTGATTAATCATCAAACTTTTAAACAAATTAAATTTGAAACAAAAGTACGCCTGAATATGACGTTGATAAAAAATCGTATCGTCATTCTAAAGAATGACTGTAGCAATTTTATTTAAATTATTTATACCATTAAAAACACCAGATATTTAAATATATCAAGACTAATATTATATATTGAGAATAATTTATAAAATTAATTAAAATTGTACTTGAAATCTTTCAAACAAAATTACGCCTGGTGACGATGATGTAAAACTATAATATATAACGTCATGTAAAATGACACTAGCAATTTAAAAAAAACTATTAATAACACAAAAATAATTTAGAATATATATATATATATATATATATATATATATATATATATACATTATAATTCTATGGTCTTACCTTTTTTTCTGTTTTTCCCAAAAATTCACAAAACTGAGTACCAAACACTAACTAAAAAAATCTGTATCAATTTCCCTTATGTCTATTAATTATTAATAATTAATTTTAAATAAATAAAATATTTAATAATAGTACTAAAAATAATACTAAATGATGTTTTATTCTTTCAATGTAGAAGTTTACTGAACTACTTTTTGTCTTGGAGTCGAACCGAATCGATTTTTGAATAATTTTGAATTTGAATTAATTTTATGTCTCTTTTTGTTGTGGGAAAAATTTGAATTGTAAAGGAAATGTATATATATATATATATATATATATATATGTAATGAAACAATTAAACTTTTACCAAAGTTAAATTTAGGTAATTTTTCAGGTGTGAGAAATGTGCTAAAGATTATTATCTCAAATCTGAATTTTTTTAAGTATGTTTTTAAGTATAAAATATTTAAAATTCCGGTTTAGTTAACGTAAAAAATGGTTTTTTATAAATTAGGAAAGATATACTTAAATTAATATTTAAAATTAATTAAAAATTTAGAACAAATCACATTAATAGTTTCGACCAGAATTCAACAGTACCCTTTTTATAGAACATTTTTATATAAAATTGTTTCTTCAAAATTACATAATTACATAAAATTCATATATTAAAATAATGTAGTTTATAAAAAGCACAGTAGATATTGGGGACTTAGATTTAAAATTATTCGATACTCATTTTAGTAATAATATGAATTAATTATTAGTATTTTACTAAAAAAAATTGTAAGAAAAATTATAAGCCTCAGAAAAACTTTTTTTATCTGATTATTATTTCTGAATATATATATATATATATATATATATATATATAACAAATTTAATATATTTGACCGATTTTCTTAAATAAATTGGTGGCCCCAAAGGTTAACAGAATTTAAATACTTAATTGTTCATAAAAGATTTTGGGAGAATATATAACTGTAGTTTTCTACTGTATATATATATATATATATATATATATATTATGTATGTATAAAGGTTTTGATTCAAGCTTCAAATTGCTGCAAGATAATTATGAAAGATAGCAGCACAATTTAGTTCTTGTATTAAATAAACTTAGAAGATATAAATTTTCAAATAGTATTTGCATTAAAAATGATTTAGTAATAAAACTAATCGAAAAATATGAATATTAATATATATTTGAATAATTTATTTAAAAAAAAGCTTATAATTGTTACACATATAGGTATTTCATTTATTACCAAAAAACAAAAATAGAAAATAGTGTAAAAATATAAATCTGAAAAATATTTTGGTATTTGAAAAATTTGTGAAAAGTATTTCTTTAATAATGAAACATATATATATATATATATATATATATATATATAAAATTTCGATTCCAAAGCTTCAAATTTTAGCTGACAAATCAAAAATCCCATAATTAACCTACTGTTCTATTTTCAATAAATTCATTTCGAAAAAAAATAATCAAAAAATCTAGGACAATTATTAATTAAACTTTTTAATATTTAAATAATATTAATATAAAATCTGAAGATTTTATAATTTTTTCTATCAAAATTAGTTAAACAATTTTTTCAGTAAACAACAAAGATGTAAAAAGTATACCACGAACGAAAACAAAGTATAAAATTCTTACTTAAAATAGTTTTATAATTTTAATTAATTGTATTTTTACAAAAGTCAAATGCAATTGGATACGTATCAATGTAGCCTTATTCTATAATTTTTTTCATCAAAATCGGTTAAGCCATTCTTTAGGAAATGATGAAAATGTAAAAAATATACCACATGAATATGATAATAAGTAGTATAAAAGTATTAGATGCAGTTTTAAAATGTTTATTATTTCTAAACGAGTCTAATTTTTTTAAAAATTTAAATACTACATCTATATTTTGATGTATATATATCTATATATTTTGATAAATATAGATGTTGACTTGATACTATGATTTTGGCATCAAAATCGGTTAAGCCGTTTTATTTGTAAATAATCAAAATATAGAGAAATTTACCATAACATATGTCACAGACAATTTGGTAAAAAATATTATCAAAGTATTCAATTCAGTATTTTTTAACTTATAAACGAGTCTAAATTTTTACAAAAAATTCAAATACAATTTGTTAGATATAGATATTGACTTGATACTATTAATTTGTCATCAAAATCCGTTAAGCCGTTCTCAAGTATATAACAAAAATATTGGGAAAAACATATAGAATAAACTTAAAAAATAAATTATAACTCTAGTATTAAATTATGTGTATATTAATTTTGTAGACTTCATAAATTCCAGGCATTTCAATATTTTTGCAAAAATTAAATTCCAATTAGATAAATACAAATGTAGATTTATTTTTAAAAAATTGGATAAAAATCGGTCAAGTCGTTTCTTAGAAAATAGACAACTGTAAATAATAAGATAATCTGTAATAGAACATTTCTAATTCTTACAACAATTTTATTGAAAACTCTACAAATTAAAGCATAAATTTATATTAACATTTAAAATATATAAATTATAAATAATTTAACCCTCAGTGTTCGTGTTATTCCAACACAATTATCATTTATCACAGTTTTCTAATTTATGACCTTAAAATATGACGGACGACCGATAAAAAATTATAATAAATCATAAAAAAGATCCATAACGATTTGTTTTAGCAATAATTCATTTGTGCTAATTTTGCGAACGGCGAATTTGATTTGCATAAATTAATTATGGAAGCAAATATGTCGAAAAAAATAGTCAAAAAAGTTGTTATTGTTGAGAGGAAAACTTATTTGGTCGATTTAAAAAAAAAAATTAGTATAATTTTCTTTGAGGTTTGGTAATAAAAGATTTAAGTAATAGTTTGTTGTAGTAAATATGCATAAATTAGAGTAGAAAAGACTTTAAATAACAATTTTGGCAATTATTTAATTAATTATTATCCACAACATTTCAATACAAGTTTGATCAAAGTCTCAAGTTTTTAAGTTTTTAAGTTTTAAGTTAAAAATTTAGTGTTCCAAAAGCGTTAAAATAAAAACTAACATTATTCTGGGTGTAAAAGTGCACCGACCACCTTAAAAAGATCTTCATAATTTTTCTTATTTATAATTCAAATCCACGTCTACATTATCTTTACAAGTCCTTAAGGAACACCAATGGGTATTAATAGCTATATACAATGTTTAGGCCACCAAATTTGAACTTTTTTCATATTTTGGCAATACTAGAACAAACCAATACAAGTTTGGTTTGTATCAGAAGTGTCTTGTTGAAATTTTTTTGAAGTCTCATAGAAATTTTGGTAAAAATCTAATGATGAAAAAACGATAAAGTAATAATTTTGAATCCATATTATTTTAGATATGAATGGCTACCAATCTGCATCAAAAAATCCGAGTAAAACTGTTTTTTTACCATCTAAATTTGCATCAACATTTACCAAAGAAGTAATTAAGAAATATTTTGGTGTAATTTTAAAACTTCCAGAACTTAAAATTTGTCACTCCACCAATTTTGACTTCAGGATTAAAATGAATTCGAAATCAACATTTTGAACATGCATATCTTCCAAACTAATCATCGCAGAACTTTGCAAAAAATTAATAAGTTAGTTTTATTTTAATTATTATTAAAAATCCTAAAAATAGTTGCAACTTTCTAGCATTTATTGTTCAATTATAAAAATTTCTAAACTTAAAATATGTCACTTTAGCAATTTTGAGTTAGAGATTGAAATGATTTGGAAATGAACATTTTAGGTACTCATATCTTCTAAACTCATTATTGCAAAACTATGACAAAAAATAGTTAGTTAGCTACATTTTCATTATAAATAGCAAAAATAGTTGCAACTTCTTATCAAGTTTATTGTGTGCATATAAAAATTCCAAAACTTAAGATATGTCCCTCCAGCAATTTTGGGTTAGTTACTGAAATCAGTTGTAAAAGAACATTTTGAACACGTATATCTACTAAACTAATATTTGCAGAACTTTGCAAAAATTTAATAAGTTAGCTTAATTATTACTAAAAATTGTAAAAATTGTATAAACTTTTGAATCCATATTATTCTAGATATAGATGGCTACCAATCTGCGTCAAAAAATCCGAGTTAAACTGTTTGTTTACTATCTAAATTCGCATCAACATGTACCACAAAAGTCCTTTTGTGTATAAAATATTTTGATGTATAAATTACTAAGCACATTATTTTGATCTTGAAATTAGAACTTTCTTGAGTATTTTGGCACTTTAAGAATAGACCAATACAAGTTTGATTTTCTTACCAATCTCCTTCAAGACAACCAAATTAAACACACTACTCACCAACCACATCAGCTCTTAATCTCATACACTCCAAAGCCTCCTGATCCTAAAAAAACAATACCAAACCAAAAATTCAGAAACCACACAACTCCTCACCAAAATGCCTCTCAATCCTACCCAGAACAACCATTATTACATCTCTATTTATTTCCCAATCCGCTCCTGGTTTTCTTCTTAAGAAGTTCCTATGAGTAAGTGTGCACATGGTGAACGGCTGTACGGTATTAAAACCGGTTTTTGCGAATGGAATTAATGCAAGCAAACTCAAAACATAAGTCAAGAACCTTTTTACCATCATACTAAAACATGTATCGCTATTTTTTATGCAACTTTGACAAAACATTGTGGAAACTTTGGTCAAGGGAACAAGAGTCAAGAAATATGAAATGGATTGTTTGACATTTGGCGGAGGAATTAAAATATAAAGTTTTTTGTTGGGTATAAAAAAGTAATTAAATTGTGAATCAACAGTGTAATATGTTTTTTGTGATTTTTTTCCATTATCTATTTATTTTACTTAATTTATACAATCAATAATGTTTTAAATGTTACTTATAAATGAATTGTATTAGTATCAGATGATAGGTATACAAAATCTTATATACTCACTTTTTTATGTATTATAATATGGAACAAATAAATCTTTTCAAACAAACAAATAAACAAAGTAATTAAATTGTTGGTTTAACTTGTGCACTGAGGGTTATAAAGTTTTTTTAGAGTTCTGCAAATATTAGTTTAGTAGATATACGTGTTCAAAACGTACTTTTGCAATTTATTTCAGTCCCTAAGCCAAAATTGCTAAAATAACAAATTTTAAGTTTTGGATTTTTTATATGCATACCATAAACGCTATAAAGTTGCAACTATTTTTACTATTTAAAATGAAAATGTAGCTAACTAGCTATTTTTTGTCATAGTTCTGCAAGAATTAGTTTAGAAGATACAAGTGTTCAAAATGTTCATTTCGAAATCATTTCAGCACCTAATTAAAACGAGCTTGAGTGAATTATTTTGAGTTTTGAATTTTTTATATTTAAACAAAAAGCAGGAAAAAGTTGCAAATATTTTTGCGATTTATAGTAATAATCTAGTTGAATTTTTGCAAAGTTCTGTAGTATTCAGTTTAAAAGATATGAATATTCAAAATGTCCACTTGAATTCCTAAACCGTAATAGCTAGAGTGACAAATTTACTAATTTTTATTTTTACATAAATGACGCTAGAAAGTTGCAACTATTTTTAAAATTTATAATAATAATTAAGCTATCTAATCATGTTTTTCTAGAATTCTGCTATTATCAGTTTGAAAAATATGCGAGTTTGAAATACTCATTTCAATCTCTGACCGAAATTTGCTAAAGTGACATTTGGTTTTAGATTTTTTATAATTATACAACCAAAGCTAGATAGTAGCAACTATTTTTACAATTTATAGTAATAACCTAGCTATCGAATCTATTTTTTTGTTTTTAATAATTCAAAACATTTCAATAGAAATTTAAATTTTTGTTTAGCGTTGGTACAAAATAAATCATTTGAAATTAAGCCAGATGCAAAACAAGTTTTTTGCTCTACGTAAATATTTTTCAGCTGTGATAATTTTGAAATATATATATATATATATATATATATATATACATACATACATACATATTTGTATCTATTTTGGCCTTTCATTTTCAATATTGCACTTCTAATGCTGACACAGATTTCATCACAGAAAGCAATGACCTCTATATGTATGGGAATAAAAAAATCAACAAGATACTATCGAGCAATCAATCAAATAAAATGAATATTTATTTATATTATGTGCAAACTATTTTGGTACGGAACCCTAAAATCTAGAATATTATAAATGACTCATAAAAAATAAAAATTGGAGAAAAGTAGAACAAACTGTAGGAAAGTGAAAAAAGTATATTTTACTCTAATAGATTTGTTTTTTTTTTAGTGAACAATTCAAATTGAATTTTTTGCTAATTACCAGGAAATAAACAAGTACATTTTAATATTTTACAACAAAACCAGTTTTGCAAGAATATAATTAGCAGGTTCATTTTTACGAGTACAAGTTTTTTTTTATTTTAACAATTATTATTATTATTAACATTTGCAAACCAGAAATGAGATACATCATTGTATGTAATTTCGACCTTCGCACATTTAGCACTTGAATGACAAATATTTTCAAACTGAAATAACAAAGTCATAAAAATTCTAGTCGAATAGAATTGACAATTATTGTAGATGATGTAGTTGAATAAATAATAAAAAATTTGAATATAGTAGCCAATAAAAAATATTTTTTGAATAATTTATCTGGTAAACAAAACAAAAATGTTTGTAAGATTTTTATATAAAAATTATCTATAGGTAATTTATTATCTAGAATGTGTGTGTCTATTTTGGTATATGTTTTTTGTCTATTTTATTGCACAAAAATCATATACACAATCAGAACAAAGATCTGTGAAATAAAATTAAAAAGTTTGACCTCGGCTCTAAAAATCTACTGTTCTTGTCTTAGAGAAAGTTTTCGGCAACGAAAAAAAACACATTACATGTGTTAATATCTAAGCAAAAATGTTGCAGAATAGTCAAAAAAAATCTAAAAACTAATTTTAAATTTTAAAAGTCATTTTTGAATATTTTATTGTCTTTGATTAATAGGTTGAATCTCGTCCGACGTCTAGACTAGTTTTTGAAAAATATTTAAAACAAATATAAAACTTTTATTTTTAATTGTGCGTTTTGATTATACAGGATTTATATTTAAATTTTTGGACATAAATTTAGAATTAATTTTATAGTAGACTGTTTAGAATTTGCATAATGTGCAGATTTTTGTCAACTTTTTAATTTGCATTTATTTATTTCCTGAAATAATAATTTAGTATATTTTTGTTCTACAAAATATTAGTTGTAAAGTTCATTGAGTAAAAAATCGGATATTTTATAGACGTATTCTATCGGTTTAAAAAAATAATACTTTTAAATAAACAAGTATTAATAATTGCTATATAAATATATTTACAGATTACTGAATTAATCTAGAATTTGTTTATCAAAAACAAATCATCATGTAACATTTTTGAACACTTTTAATTTTTTTAATATCTAGCAATATCTTTTATTTTATAAATAAATCATTTGTTGAAAAAATATTTTGAAAATTTATTTTATAATATATTTAGCCATCAATTAAATTTGCATTTTAACTCATTATTAAAAAAACAATTTATTTTTTTAGTCCACAATAATTATTTATTTGTACATTTTATTAATCATAAAGTTTTTTTTGAACAAATTTAATTTTTTTGATATGTTTGAACATTTATTTTAACAATTAATTTTTATTCAATAACTCACGAAAATAATTAATTTAAATAAATATTAAAATTAAATGATTTATAAAATAAAAAATATATTGTTGCAATGCATTTTTACTAAAAATTGTTGAAAGAAAATTTTGAATTTACTAAATAAATTAGTTATTATTACAATGATGAATATATTTTATTTATTTACTGAGCTTATAAGCTATTTTTTGATCTAACAATTTCTTACAATAGATTTTTGAATATTTTGCCAATTTTGATATTTTCCAATAATATACTTTTGAACAGATTTAAATTTTTAAGCATTTTAAGTAACTTTTGTGTTTTCCAATAATACATGATATATATCCCAAGACAATTTTGGATTATTTTTATAATTTCTCAAAACTTTTGTTCTAAACTTATATAAAACTTCAGTTTCACTAAAAATCTAATTAAATTATGTTTTATTTAGTATTAGTATTAAACTAATTTAGTTTTTATATACTTAATATATGAAAATAAATGGTTAAATTTGAGAATTATAATTATAATATGGTTAATTAGATAAAACCTCAGGACAATTTTGGATTATTTTTGAAATTTCTCAAAACTTTTTTACTAAACAAATAATTATTTTTAGTTTTAATAAAATTTCAATAAAATTATGCATCATTTAGAATAAAACTAATCCAGTTTTAAAAAATGTTATATATTAAAATAAATGGTTGAACTTGAGAAGAATTATATCATCATAATGGAAATCACTTCTTTTTAGTTTTTTTTTTAATTCTACAAAAAATGCTCATTTTTGTTTTTTAGTTAATTATATTTTATATAACTATATTAAATAATTAAAATTTCGTAATTTTCTGTTTAAATCTGTATAAATAAAAAAAATTAGTTATTTTTATGGGTTTTAATAATTTAATTAAATCAAGTAAGTTTCTAAAAAAATGATTTAAAATTTATTAGAATATTAAGAATTATTATTACTACCCATAGTAGTAATTTTATAATATTTAAATCAAAATGCAAAGCTAATTTAATTCAGTATAATTAATTGCATAATACTTGTTTTAATAGTTTAAAAAAATTGTATTCGAATTAAGGGCAAACTAAATACACATTTAATTTTATTCAACTTGTTTAATATTTCTTGTTAATATTTGATTATAAAACGTGATTTGTTTCAATTCTATAAACATTCAAGCGATATTGTTAATATCCATAGGCAATATAGACCAATTGATCACAATTTTTTAATATTGTTTATAAATATAATTTAATTCAAAATTTCTAATTTTACAGCTTATTATTTCTTTAAATTTAAATTTTATTCATCTCTGTAATTTCGGTTTTATTGCACAGATGTCATAAACGCTTTCGAATTCTCGTTTTCAGTTTTTTCATGTGAATAATATTCCATTACATATGCATCAAAATTGTTGGAAGTTCCAACTTTTTTTTTAGAAAGATCATTAATCATATAATTTTTGACCAATATATATATATATATATATATATATATATATATATATAACATATAATATATATATATATATATATATATATATATATATATATATATATATATAACAATACACAGAAAAACGCCGTCATACTCAATAAGCTACAAAAAATAATATAGGAATTCAAAATATTTTTGCGTAAGATTTTTCACAGCATAGTAAGATTTTTTTTTAAATTTTGGTACACTAATATCATTATAAATGTGCAACGGAAACTTTTATATATTCCAAATGATACATAATAATTTAAATTTAGCAATGAAAACAATTCCACGCCGTAAAAGATCTCTATTTGGAAACTGTGCCACAATTATAATGTCGAATGTTGTTTTTTTTTTACTCTAACATTTGTAATGAAATTGGGAAATAACACTAGAAAAATAAATAAGACAGTCAAGTGGTAAAAAATAGTTTTTATCCAAGTTTAAGTGTTTTGAAAAAGCTTTATGCTACTTTTATGGGAATAAAATTATGTAAGTTAGTCATTTTTAAAACTGAGCTTTAAGAAGTTGCTAACGTTCATATATCACTAGTTTTTATTTTATTTGTATAAAATAACAATGAATATTAAATAATAACAAACATATATAACTAAACTAAAAAAACTATTTATTTATTTATTTATTTACAAGCCATCGGTATAATAATATTATAATAAGGCTTAAGTCAATATTTTATAGGCTTAATATAATTTAATTAATTATTAGCTACTTTATTACTTATTTATTCATTATTTAAGTTATTTACTATAAACTTATTTATATTTAGTTAATTTTAATTATTTTTAAATATAACTAGTTTGTTTGTTGCAAGTATTTTTTTAAAAATTCATTAAGTTTTTTAATAATCTTTACAATACTTTTACAATATAATTATTTTATTTAACGAATTTTAGGTTATTTTATGATATTTTAATAAATTTAAGTGTCTTATTAATTATCGTATTAATTAAGTGTCGTATTATTATTATTATCATTATCATTTTTATTATTATTATTAGGTATTTTTACAACATAAGTTTGTTCTTTTACAAATTTTTAGGTATTTTGATGAAAGAAATATTTTGTTTCACAATTTTTAAGTGTTTTCAAATGTTTTTAGTTAACTAATTAATAAGTATTTTAACAATAACAGTCATAAAAAAATAATAATTATAAAAAAAATTCAACGCTTGTACAAAATTAAAAAATCAGGATTAATAAAATTTTTGTATTAATTTATATAATTTAGAATGAGTTTTAACTGTAAGTATTATTTATAGAATTTAAGTTTCTGTTTTTAACTAATAAATTAATTTGTCTTATTAGTCGTATCAAATTTCACTCAAAAATGAATCAAATAACAATCTTATTTAATTTATTTTATTCACTATATTTAATTCAACAATTTCATGAGTTTAATCAATTAATATAAACATAAACAAATATAAATTTATTAAAAAATATATAAATATTTGTCTCTAACATATTTTTTTATTTTGTGGCACAAGTTTTGTTAAATAAAGTTATAAGTTACAGACGTTTTGAAAGCTCGATTTGTTGTTTGGAAAAAGAATTTTATTCAGATAATTTTATTCACTATATTTAATTTAACAATTTTATGAATATAATTATTTGATAAAAAGTGAACAAATCTAGATTTATTTAAAAATATATAAATATTTCTCTCTAACATATTTTTCAATTTTTGACACAAACTTTGTTAAATAAAATTATAGGTTACAGACGTTTTGAAAGCTCGATTTGTTGTTTGTAAAAGAATTTTATTCAAATAATTTTATTCACTATAATTAATTTAACAATTTTATGAATATAATTATTTGATAAAAGTGAACAAATCTAGATTTATTTAAAAATATATAAATATTTCTCTCTAACATATTTTTCAATTTTTGACACAAACTTTGTTAAATAAAGTTATAGGTTACAGACGTTTTAAAAGCTCGATTTGTCTCATCATCAGTAAGAAAAATTATTGTTATAAAAATTCTTATCATTTATTTATAAAATGTGTTTACATTATTAATATAGTTATTAATTTGCACTTGATGATGGCATCTAGAACTCATAACATTACTTAATAAAGTTAGTGCAAAAAATATTAGTATTGTATTGGTGTTTTGAGTGTTTTATTACATATATATATATATATATATATATATATATATATATAATAAAAAACTGATATTTTAAGAATCAACAAACAACAATTCCATAACATATTCCTTCCACTTCGTCAAAAAAAAACTAATACATGACCAAGAGATGTCGAAGAACAAAAACTTCTTCAGTCATAATTCGACAACAGTTTTGGTAACACGTGAAGAACAATATTTGGTGACCCTTTCATTTTTAAAGTGACCCTTGGATAAAAATAAATATTAGTAAAAATTATTAAAATTTTCCAAAGTTTGTTGAAAAGTGTTTGGTGAAAGGATATTTTGATTTTTTTGCAAAGGTAAGTTGTAGTATAAAATATTCTTGAAGGTTAAAGGTTGAAATTCAATTAGTACAAAAAAAAATTTGAATATATATATATATATACGTAGATATATAAATATATATTATTTTTGACACTCGATGCGTGTCATCATTTTATTGTGCATTTTTACTATAAAATTATCTATTATTTTCATTATTCAATCAATTTCATTAGTAGAAATTTAATTTTATCGAAATATAGTTTTATAAAAAAATCAAAAATGTAAATATAAAATTCAGAGTGCATAATATACATATATATGTACGTTTTGACACTCAATCTGTGTCATAATTGCATTGTATATTTTTTATTATAAAATTGTCTTTCCATTCCAATTAATTTCATAACTACGAGTTTAAAAATAGCAATTTATAATTTCAAGTAAAAACTAAAAAAATTAAATATAAAATTATGACGCAAAATATACCTGCATATGTACGTTTCGACACTAAATGTGTGTCATCATTTTATTGTACATTTTATATTATAAAATTGTCCATATGTATACATTAATTTCTATTTACGAGATTAATTAACATTTTATAATTTCACACAAAAAATCACAAATATAAATTTTATCTAAAAAGCACAGTGTACGTTTCGACTCTAAATGTGTGTCATCTTTTTTCTGTACTACACCAATTACTCTAAAAAAATATTTTATTTAAGATTACTTCTTAAAATTCATCACACTATACAAATTATTAAATAAATATTTGAGACTTGTTTTACTACGTTTTGACACTAAATGTGTGCCATCGTTTTCTTGCACTACACTTAAAATGCACTTTTTATATTCATTTATTTAATAATTATAATTTTAATTCAGATATAAAATAAAATACTAAATAAAATGAGAGATTTTGGTTTTATATTGTCTTTGTATTAACATTTAAATAAATATTAGACATCTCTAACATTTAAATAAATATTAGAGATTTGTGTGACTACGTTTCGACACTGAATATGTGTCATCATTTTTTTGCTTTGCTTTATTATACTTTTATTTTCAAACTTTTGAATTTGATTAAATTATAATAAATATAAATAAAAAATCCAAGTGTTTTAAGTCTAATTATTAGAAACGTAAAAAATTTATGATATACGTTTCGACACAGAATGTGTGCCATCATTTGTCTTTCCTAAAAAATAATATTTCAAAGTAATTTATTTATCAATACATTTGGTTGTTATTTATTTGTCTTTTAGTCAATTTGAAACTCTTGTTTGATGGCACGCATTTGGTCACAAAATGTAGATAATATATTTTTTATTATATAATAAAAAAACAGGACCGAATTATGTAAAACAATATATTACATAATTCGGTCCTGTTGATTTGCAAACGAACCAGTAATATATTTCAGTGCATAGAAAGTGCATATAGAAGTCAGTTGCATCATGCAATCCTATACAATATCTAACAAATAAATAAACAGCTGGATAAAAATAATAAAAATTAATAAAAAATTGTAATAAATGAATTTTAAAAATCTATTTAATAATAATAGTTTTGAAATGACACTATACACTAAAATATGTGATGCACGTGCAAGATTTCTTTGTCATTACAGTGAAACCTTTTGGCCCTAGAAAATTCTTTGATTTTTTATATATTAATATAAATGTCAACTCTGTAATAATAAAATATATTTTCAATATTATACAATTAAACACAGTTTCTAAATTCGGTCCTGTA
>NW_020537758.1:6959895-6991046 GCF_003426905.1 Ctenocephalides felis | reverse complement strand
TGACGACGTGCAGCTTCGTCTAAAATTAACCAAAAGTTAAAAAAATCTTATATAGCATATACAAAAAATATCTACGAATTAATATAAACATTAAGGAATTATATACTCAAATCCCAGCATTCTAGTGCAATTTGGTGTCATAAAATTTTTATGTTGAAGTCGTGCTGAAGTTTTAGACAAAGCATCATAAAATATTTATGCAAAGTTAAATATATATAACTAGTAAAATATTTAATATAGATGCATATAATATTAGGGAAGTTTATAGCTAATAAAAACGTCTATAAATTTGCCTCATGAACTATTTGCCTTAAGATATTGCTTGTGGTAATAAATAGCCTCGGAAATTACAATACGTTTAAACTAAATTTACCTTTACCTAAAGTGTACCTGACTTTTACACTATTATATTCATAACTTCCAAAAAAAATTTTTTAGGCTTTGTCAAAATTTTAGCTGATAAACTTATGTACAAAATTGCCCTTAACTGTGATTTGAAACAATGATTAGTTTTTGAGTAATTAATTATTTCATGTGCATAAATTAAGTTAAGCCATTCACACCTATATAGCCATAGTCCAAGCATTGGTAAGGTACGCACTTACACTATTATATTAATAACTTCTAAAATAATTGCGTTAGCCTTATAAAATCTTTGACCAAATTTTAGCTAATGAATTCATCTATAATATTGCTTTGAACTGTAATTCGAAACAACGATTAGTTTTTGAGTAATAAATTATTTGGTGCGCGTAAACCAAATTTAACCTTTCACCAAAAAACCGTAGTCCAAGCGTTGGTAAGGTGAACACAACATTATTTACTAATAACTTCTAAAATATTATTTTAGCATCATACAGTCTTTGATAAAATTTTAGCTAATAAACTCATCTATTAATATTGCTTTTAACTGGAATTCGAAACAACGATAAGTTCTTGGGTAATAAATTATTTGGGGCGCGGTATACCAAATTTAACCATTCAGCCATATAACCATAGTCCAAGCGTTGATAAGGTGCGCACTTACACTATTATATTAATAACTTCTAAATAAGTTAGTTAGCTCATACAGTCTTGACAAAATTTTAGTTAATAAAAATTTGCTGTACATATTGTTTCTAAGCCAATTTTCTACCTCCAATATTTGGCCGTAGCATCATCTTTTCTCCACATACCTGTTTTAACAGGTCCAATTTCCATCTTCATAGAGCTGGTCTTAACATTATGAGGCGTCAACCAGCCCAAAAGTCGCCAAGAATAATCCTTAATATCCATCAGGACACAAATACCCTTTTCTGGACCTCATTATCATCCAAAATCGATTCTATCCAATAATCGTCCAGACGATTCACAGTTGGGCAATCTACTTTGGAAGGATCAACCAAACCTAAAAAAAAAAATGACACAGGGTAAAATAAATTTAACCAACTGATAGCAAGTGGGTATTTTTACCTATTTGACGACATAAACAGGTCGCCCTTCGTTATCCTTGATTCCTGGTAAAAATTAACTACAGTTTTATCGATCAGTTCTTGAATTCCACATCAGGATTTGTTTGGGGTCCACAAAAAAACGAAGGGTTTCGGATTTGAGTCTGCAGAAGGCTAAGGCTCTTCACAAGCTTTTTTGGGTCCCAGGAACAACAATGGAGATATCTGGATAAATAACTCTCGTCTGTACGTAGTCTGTATCCAAGGTATTTGGCATCTGGGGAAAGAATTGTTGTTAGTTATTTGGGTAAAAACTTTTATAAGGTTGAGATACAAGGTTGTGGTACACGACAGATTGAAAAGGATGGAATTTTGTATTTTTGTCTTTAGGGTTTAAAACTGTAGGGTGACTGGTTGTACCACCAGAGCTATCCAAAACTTGATACTTGGTGGTACAATGCTCTACTGAACAGGTACATTTTTTCAGAACTTTTTTTTTTCAAATGTTTTTGTTCCAAAAGTTGAAAAATTGGTAAATGCAGTTATTTACATAATTTCATAAGCTTTTTATCTGTATAAAATATGATTTAGGTATTTTAACAAGTTTTTGCACATTTTAAACAAACGCGAAGAACCGTACAAACATTTGTCTGCAAAGTTATACGTTTTTAAGGTTTACCGATTTTTTTCTCAATGATTGTTGTCCAAAAGTTGGAAAGTGGTAAATGCAGTTCTGAAGAGAATGCCATAAGCTTTTCATCTGTATAAAATAAAGTGTATGTATTTTAACAAGTTTTTTGCCAAATAAATTTAAATTGTCAAAAAATGTAACAGATGAATCAGATGTCTTTAACCCAAACTATGAAAATATGTGGAAATAGTGAAACTTGAACAAATTATAGAATACAATTAAAAAAAATGTTTAAAAAATATATTATAAATAAACACAAGACATAAGAAAAAAATAAAATTGGGACTCAAAATGTATAAAATTACGTCATTGTTAAATAAATTTTAGTTCTATATTTTTATAAACAAATATTCAGAAATTTCAATTTGGTGAAGGTGCGTTTTTTGGGAAAATTGATTGATATTGCAGTCGTTGTAGATAGATTTGGTAAAAGACAAATACATAAAAAATTAAATATCTACACATTTGTCTAAGGTTAATGTAATATGATGCCTCTTTGTACTATTAAATCTTTGTCAAAGTAGACACATCCTTCCTAGAGACGTCGAGGTGTCATTTTTGCAAATATCTTGTAAAATACTCAAAATATCTATACATTTTATACAGAGAAATTTAAAACAAATTATATATCTATATTGTTTGCTTACAACATAATTATTTGCTGGTACTTTTTATTATTAAAAATCTAAGTTGAAATCAACACTTTATTTTCTCGTAGTCATTCCTTGCGTAATATATAAGTCTGAAGTACATATATGACAAGCAATAAAATTTGCATAAAAAATATGTCGTGATCATTTTTAATTAAATTAATGAGATGTTTGTTATAAGAGCGAATATTTTCCAAAGCTTTAGAGCAACTTGGAACACTTTAAAATCAATATTTTGCATTCTGATATAAATCCTATAGCTAGGAGGGCATAATTTTGATTTATCTTAAATAACTTCTAAATTTGATTTATCTAAATGATGTGTTTGAAAAAAATATTTAAAATTTAATTATCTATGACCTTTTCTAACAACGAAATGCTCTACATCAACCCCGTATACTCATAAATTGCAATTGAAAACGATATATCCACATTTTTTTAATGCCTGTTATGATTTTTATATAAGATGAATACATTAAAATAAATATTATTTTTCCAATATGATCAAAATAAATAAACTCATTAATTTTTTTATTACCAATTATGACGTTGAATTTTAATATGTTGTTTAGCGCATTGAAATGTAGATCTATAAATATTTTGTTCTAAAATTAGAAAAATATAGAGAAACATGGACTGAGGAATTTATACAAACGTTTTTACAAGTACAAACTCTTTTAAATGCCTAATTAATATATACACTAAAGGTTTTGATGGGAAAAAATTATTTATACTAAGTTCTGACTCATATTTGTTAGGATTGTATGTTGGGCTAGTAAATAAATATAAGTTTATTTGAGAAATTTGTTTATACTTAGATAAGTATACTCTGAAATGTATAGAAGAATTTCAAGGTAAATCGTAGTAACGTTTTTGTACTACATAATTTTTCTTTAAGGCTGTGGGTATATACGAGTATATATACATAGTTTTTGGCATAACTTCGAATTTTGTTCCAAAGATCCATTTTTAAGGTAATTCAGAATTTAGTATAAGCTTCAATGTATAACAAACCCAAAAATTACTTTCCCAAGTATAATAGTTTTGCTATAACAAATTTTTGAAAATTGCTAAAAATCTCAAATACTAATTGGATTGGTGTGATGCATATATCCAGTTTTTACATATATAACTTCAAATTTTGTTCCAAAGTATTTTTTTTTAAGTACGACAAAATTAAGTATAAAGTTTAAGGTATAAGATACCTTACCATTAATTATAAATTTTTAAAAATATGGCCAAAACAATTTTTTTAAAAACCGCGGTCACAAAATGTAAATATAAGACCTAAAGGTGAACCATGTAAGTTTTATATGTGTAATTTAAAATTTTGTTTAAAATTTATTTTTTTTAAGTTTAACAATATTAAGATAAAGGTTCAAGGTACTTGATATCTGAATTTGAATTAAGTATATTCAATAATATGGTTAAAACAAATTTTTGAAAAATTGCTGTCACAAATTGTAAATATAAGAGTTGACTATATATTTATGTGTGTAACTCATAATTTTGTTACAGAGTTACGTTTTCTGAGTATGCCAATATTAAGGTAATGGTTTAAGGTATTTTATATATATATATATATATATATATATATATTGAGCATTATATATTTAAAAAACAAGTGTAAACAAATTTTTGAAAAACCGGGGTCACAAATTAAAAATATAAGAATTGACGAGTAAGCATCTAACTTTTATGTGTAATTAAAAATTTGTTATAGAGTTAGGTTTTCTAAGTATACCAATATTGAAATAAATGATCAAGGTATATTCTACTAAAATTTCAGGTTTATATATACAACAGTTTTGATACAAAAACATTTTCAAATTCACCAAATTATACTATTTATGCAAAATAATTTTATTCAACTGCATTGCATTTTACAAGTCTAATTTCTTATTGCTACTAATAAAATAAAAAAAATTAAGTATATCAAAATTAAGTAAAAATTTAAAATATTTTATATACAAATCACGACTTTCTACTCCTAATATTAACACACAATAATTTTTTGAATATACATTGGTCAAACTACATTATTTTAAAAATTATGCAACTAAATCATACATTATTCTAAATTTTCGAATAATTTTTATTTTTAAATAATAAGTTAGTGAAATTTTGTTATTACATTTTGTGCAAGTTATATAATTATTAAAAATAATAGAAAATAATTCATATTTTCGCTCTGTTTATTTTGTTATGAACGTTGGGATTTTTTTTAGAAATTTTCTGTTGGCTGAATATAAAGATAAAATCTACTATATATATATATATATATATATATATATATATATATCCAAATGATCCATAACATTCGATACCTATTAATAAATATTTAGAAGTTTTAAATCTGTTTAATAAATATATAAAACTCGTTGAAAGAAATGCTAAATGGCCATGAATTTAATTCCGCGAATACTTCTGAAATTTTGCTGATTTAAAAAAAATATTCTGGCGTTTCTATTAGTTGTAGAAAGCTGAAATTTGGGTATAAAATACTTGAAACCTTTAACTTTATTTCGGTAAATAAAAATAATAATAGTTTAATATAAATTTACCTTCAATCATCATTTTCATCTCCTTCAAAGCCTCTTCACGACTTTTAATTTTGCCGACATCTTCCACCGGACCGGTCATTTTTATTTGTTTATATTAATAACAAATATTGTAAACAATTTTATTAACAAATGAACCTGCAGAAAGATGAAATATATATTAGATTTTTATATTTAAATAATATACAGAGATTTATTTAAATTTTTATATAATTATTTGTAATTTATCAACGCGGAAATCAGACTTTTTATTGATGTTCACCTTGGCATTAGTAGAACTACTAACGATATGCATTTGCTTGCGGACAAATAATATATGTTTTTTTTAATTTTAATTAGGAAAATTTGTAGATAATTAGAAAATTTTAATTGGAAATTAATTTTGGGCATTTAGACTAAATTATAAAAATATTTAGTTTAACTAAAGTCTGTGGTTGGTTAAAAATTGGACTGAAAGTCAAAGAAAGTAATGATTTGATTTTTAGAGTTGCGTTGACTTAATTTAAATATTTTGTTAATGAAATTAGTAAATATTCAAAAATTTTTGACTGGAAATAAATCGCAGATAATTGAAATGAATTATAAAAATATTTAGTTAATGTAAAGGTTGTATTTGGTATTAAAAATTTGACTTGTAACATCGAATAATTTTTTTTAAGATTTTTCGTGTTGTGTAGACATAATAAAATAGATTGTCAAATATCTCCCTTCCGCCTTTTTGTATTACACCAAGAGCAAAAAAGCGGAAGGGAGATATTTGACAACCTATTATTTTGTTAAGGAAAGTTGCAAATAATTAAAAAATGTTAATTATGAATAATTTTTGAGTATATTTACTAATTTATAAAAATATTTACTGCTAATAAAATTGCACTAACATAACATAAAAAAAATGCACTATATACACTTGTTTCATCCAAAATTTTTGAGCTTTTGAAAAACTATTAAATTTTTTGTGGAAGAAAGTTGCAAATAATTACAAAAAATTAATTAAAACCAATTTTTGCTTATATGAACTAAATTATAAAGTTATGTATTAGTATTAAAATTGATAATTAGTATAAAAAACAAAACTTGTAGCAAAAAATGCATTCTCTTTTTTTGATCAAAATTTCTGAGCTTTTGAGAAACTATTTAATTTTTTGTTAAAGAAAGTTGCAAATAATTAAAAAAAATTAATCACATATGCTATTAAGAAGTGTAAACTAAATTATAAAAATATTTACAACTGCCAAAATCAATATTTATTTGATAAAATAAACAAGAGTTGTTTCAAAAAATACACTCTATACATTTGAAAAAGCAAAATTTCGGAGCTTTGAAAAAAATATTAAATTTTTTGTTAAAGAAAGTTGCAAATGATTACTAAATTTTATTCTCAATTAGTTTTTTGACATATAGAGTAAATTTTAAAAATATTTACAACTTCTAAAATAAATATTCAATAAAATAAATAAGACTTGTAGTAAAAAAGCACTCTCTACACTTGAGTACCCAAAATTTTTGAGCTTTTGAGAAACTATTAAATATTTTGTTTAAGAAAGTTGCAAATTATTAAAAAAAATTGATTAGAAATAATTTTTAGATATATAGACTAAATTTTAAAAATATTTACTAATATTTCAAACCAAATTTTACATAAAAAACACCATTTAGAAAATTGTATGCACTCTAAATAATTACTATTAGCACTAATAAGGCAAAAAATCAAGTTTTAGCACTTTGGGATAATATAAAAAAAAATTATTAATAAAATCAAATAGAAATTAATCAATTTTGCAAAAAATACTTGTAGCAATGTTTTAGTTAAATACTGAAAATATTTATTCAAAATTTAGATAAAACTTGTTTAATTTTAAAAAAGACTTGTTGTTTATATATAAAATATAAAACAAGTCTTACAAAAATTAAATACCAACCAACAAAATGTTTGCATGTATGTTGCAAAAAAATTAAAAAAACTTGTTAAAAAATTATAAAATTTAAAATAAGCAATAACACCAAATAATTTTAAATAAATTGTTTAAATTACAAAAATATTTTTAATTAATGAAATTAATATTTATTAATAAAAAATAAGTATTTGATTCAATATCATCACTTTAGCATAACCCCATTTCCCGCACAAGTTTTATTTAAAAAATTGTCACAAAAACGTGTTTCAAAAACACCAAAACTTACTTTAGACTTTTATTAATAATTTCTATTAATTACAATTATGTTTTATTAGATGATGTTGTTTTTTTAAATGATCTTCACGAGGCGGACCTTGATACTCAACTGACGGACTTAGTAATTGTTCGTTTTCTATACGGACATGGAATTGCGGAACATTGAAGGCAAAAAGTAGGGTTTTGTGATAAAATATAAAGGACAATTGATGGTATTTTTGTGCACAAAAGTAGTAGTAGGTTTGTAGATGCATGTGCAAGTTAATTAATAAAAATGATGTTCATAGTTTTGTGTCAAAGTTGATAATAGTGAGCAAGTGCATTTTTACAGGTTTTTTTGCTGTATATTTTACTAATTTACCAATATCTCCTAAAATATTAATTTTAGCATGATATATGTTTTCAACAAAATTTAGATAATTAAATTATCTACAAACTATTTTCACAACAAAACTTTGTGCAAGTAGTCTGTATAGTTATAAATAATTGGTAAAGTAAGATGAATTTTATTCAATGAATAAATATAATACATTCATTTATTAAATAAAACTCATCTTATTCTGTTAGACTTTTTAGTATCACTTTTATGTATACTGAGTTGATATAAAGTGTTTTATTGTGAGACAATTTTGTAGAGTATTCAATTTTAAATAAATTTACCAAATAATCTATTCAGATTGCACTAATAGTTGTGAAGCTATGAATACTCTAGTACATACATGTACTTTGTTGAAAAATGCTTTTGTATCAAGAACACTCCTCCGGTTTTTTGCATCTTTAAAGTACACCCAGTAGTCCAAGAGTCTTTTATTATTAGACAAAATTAATGGGTATTTAATTTCGCACAAATTCTCCAAAAACACTATTCAGTTTCCATAAATATTTTAAAAGTTGTACAAGATTTACCATCACTGCTTTATAACCATGTGCGTTTCACTATCCCATTTTATTTGTATGCGATTCCGTGAGTAATCATAACACAACACACACGCAACTTTAACGTATACTTGTGACGTTATTGTTACGTATGGGTGTGTGGGTGATTTTGATACACTATTACGTAATGTTATAGTTTTCACGGCTTTGTGAATCCATTCCGATAATTGTAATAACGGAAAAATTTGTGAATCGAAATCTAAATGGTAATAAAAGATTTTGGGTAAAAATTTAGGATTGAGAAAAAAGTAACTAGTGGTGTATGGCATCGTGGGTTAAGGCAAATTGCTGGAACTTTCCGTATCGTAACAAAATGTTCGAGCAATATTAAATGTTTTCAAATAAATTATTATAAATATTGTAACATTGTCTAATATTTATAAGAATTATGTAAACTGAATTGCAAAGTTAAAATTATTTGTTCAAAGTATATAAGTGAGCTTCAGAACTTTAGCCAGAATTAACATTAAAATCTGAATTATTTTTGTTATACAAAAAATTGAAATTTGTAATAAAAAAAATTGTTTTGTCAACACAAGAAGAAAGTTGTATGAATCATTCCAATCGGATGCTTAGTTTTCTCAAAAACTGCCATTTTTTTGACATTTAGCCCTGTATCTCCAAAACCGCTGGGCCTACCTTTTGCCAAAAACTAATAACCACTTTTCCCCATCATTACAAATTGAATGCTTTTTGAATAATTCAAATCAAATACTCCGTTCCCTCAAAAACTCGATTTGTATTTTTCTGCCCTCTTTGCTCCGTACCTCCTTAACGGCTGGACCTGCCTTTGCCAAAAACTAATCAGCACATCTCTCTATCAATAGGAATCGATTGGTTTTTGAATCATTCAAATCGGTTGATCCGTGCGCCCGAAAACGCGGACGAAAAATTGCGGACACACAAAACACACATACATCATTTTTTTTAGGTGTGCCAAAATGTTCAGAAACCACTGAAACGTGAAGATATGCAAACATTTTTATTTTTGATTTTTGGACGATTACAATAACACTTTACGAGAAAATAAAAATTGGATAAATCATATAATTACAAATGATTTAATATAATACAGTTAATAATTTGAATTTAATAGATTTTATCTTACGATTCGAATTATTCAATCAATCAATTATAATAATTCAATTTAAAAACTTATTTTAAATAAATTTGACGAATCAAATATTATATTAAATATTCGTTAAAATTTTACAATAATTTAATAAATAAAAAGCTTGCTATTTGAAAATTGAACGATTTAAATTAACAGACTGATCGATTCGTGTTACTTAAAAAAAAATCTAATTAATTTCTCAACAAATCTTTAAGACTTGTTTTGTTTGAAATAAAATTCAATTAATAATATTATCATTATTATTAAGTAAAAAAATCTAACGTCTAATTAATAATCTTAAAAAACAAATAAAACAAATCGATTCAAATGAATTAGAATCCAAAAATCTTATAAATTTCTCAACAAGCCTTAAAAACTTGTTTTGTTTGTAATAAAATTTAATTCATAATATAAATATTATTATTAAGTGAAATAATTAAAAATCTTGAAAGACAAATTGTTCAAAAACAATCGTTTCATATGAATTAGAAACCCATTGGATTTTTCTAGCAATCTTATTAGAAACTACCAAAATAATTCTAATTGCAAATTAAAAATATAAAAAACAAATCTAAATATAATATTTCAGATTATTTTATAATTATATATATACCTAACTAGATAATTTTTATATACAATAATATAAATATCTGTTTTTAAGAAAAATCAATAAACACAATTCTTGACCTTGTTTTAGTTAAACGGCCTTTGGATATATAATTAATTATTAATATTCATTTTATTGATTGAATTGGTCTGAACAAAATGTGAAATATTAGTTTTACATATATATATATATATATATATATATACTTGTAGTAAATTATAATTACAACCCTAATTGGATTTGTTTAAAGTATGAAATAAAATATATCTTATATAAAAAAAAATATTACGGCATATGATTTCAAGTTAGAAAATTATTAATATCTCATATTGTATATAAATAATTACAAATTTTAATTTACGTTACAAAAACATACATATCTAACAATTATATATCCAAATTTTACCTTTCTGCAATATTTTATACAATTTCTAAAATTTTTTATCTAAAAAAGTTTATTGCGCAGAGAAAACTGTACAGTTCAACGATTTCTTTAACAAATATTGTTTTTCAATTGTTATCGGTTCTTGTCAAGAACAATGGACACTTTTTGTTTAAACAATTTACGATTTGCAATTTACGATTAGAACAAAGTGATTAAACAAGTGTAATAAAAATTAAAACTGATTAGAAGAATCGTTCTAAGTTTGTATGAAACATCTATTGTTGAATAGTAATAGACTAAATAGACTTAACTTTGAAAATAGAAATCGGATAAATACATAATTTTTGTAAAAGAAATAATTTTATTAATGTTCTTGCACATTTTGGTATACTTTAAAAAGACCGGTCCAAATTGCATGAATATAGATATTTAGTAAGATTTATTAAATATTTTAATAATAGAATTAACAAATAATAATGAAATTTTAATTTCGAATATTATTTTAATACGTTGACCAAATCTTAAAATTATTTGCATACATTTATATTACTAATTAATTTATTAAACAACGATTTTTGTTTAATTTGTCTTGATAAATTTTGTACAAGTTTTCATAACATCTTTTTTTTTCTATTTTATTTTAAAAATTGTGATTTGATATTGTACCTGATTTTTATAGAAGCTTGTATTTGAGTAAATGGGTTTATAATATATATTGCTAGTTTTTTTTTCACATTGATAACTTAAATCACAGTTAGATAACCGCATTTTTATCTTTTTATGCGAATCATCTTTTTATCCAAAGCGACGTGTTGTCTAATCTAACATTGAACACAAATTAGTTTTTGTTTTATATATATATATATATATATATATATATATATATAAATATTCGATATACTTGAAAAAAGTGTCCCAGATAAAACCGGTACGCTAAAATATTTTTAACCTGGAATGACCCTTCGTTCTAGGTTAAATGTAAAATTGGCGTACAAGTTATTTATGGGACTTAAATACCAAAAATTTTTTTGAGTAGAAAATTTACTTCATTTCATTTTTACGTTTTCACCATTTTTACAAATAGTGAATTAAAATAATTATTTTTTGTAAAAAGTTACTATGATGTATTTACTAAATATTTTTTAACATTAGAGCATACTTTTACTTTTCTTTAAAGCAATTTTTGTACTAGAGTCTCGTAATTTTAGTACGATATTGCTAAATTTATATGATAAATTATTATTTTTACAACATTCATATTATAATATAAAATATTTTATATTTTCTGAAAGAAGTACTTAGTCTACATTTATAAAGTCAATTAAATTTTATTTTGAAGATACAACTTTCTTTTATTTTTCTCTAATACAATTTTTGCACTAGAATCTTGTAATTTTAGTATAATATTTTTAAGTCTTTTTACAATAAAAACTAGTTACAAAAATAAGAACACATAGGTTCATATTTTCAATATTATTTTTTGTAAAAAGACATTATTATGAAATCGAGTATAAAAAGTTTTGTTCTGTCGTTAAAAGGTTCTTTTATTTTTTTTAATACCAATTTATATACTAGAATCTTGTAATTTTACTATAATAATTTTGAATCTTTTTACAATAAAAACTGGTTACAAAAATGACGAAATTTTAATTCATATTTTCAACATAAATCATTTTCTGGAAAAAAACACTATTATAAAATCAAGTCAAAAAATCATTATTTTGGCGTTACAAGTCCTGTAATTTCAGTATATTATTTCTTAATCTATTTACAATAAAAACTAGTTGCAAAAATAACGAAATTTTAGCTCATATTTTTAATAATAATCATTTTTGGATACATAATAATATTTTGTCAAATTAAACATTTATTATTTTGATCTTAAAAAGTATTATTACAAATATTTATCTTTAATACAATTTGTGCACTAGAGTCCTGTAATTCAAGTATGTTATTTTCAAATGTTTTTACAATTCAATCTAATTACAACAATTATAAAATTCTGCTTCATATTTTCAACATAAATTATTTTCTGAAAGAAATCACTATTGAAATCTAAAAAAATAATGTTTTGACATTACATTTTTTGTACAATTTATATACCAGAATTATATAAATTGTTTTGTGAATTTAGTATGTTATTTCCAAATATATTACTAATAAAAACCAGATACTAGATACAAAAATAATAAAATCTTGGTTCAAAATTTCAATATTAATTATTTACTGAAAGAAGGCCCTATTCATTATTTATAAGGCCAAATTATTTTAATACAACAAACTTTCTTTATATTTCTTTAATGAAATTTTTGTACTAGAGTCCTGTTATTTGAGTATGTTATTTTCAAATCTACTTACAACAAAAACTAGTTACAAAAATATCAAAATTTTAGTTCATATTTTCAACATAAATTATTTTCTGAAAGAAGTCACTTATATATTTAGTCGAACAAAAAGTAATATTATGGCCTTACCATTTTTTTCTAATTTTCTTTCTAAATAAATAAAAATATATGAAATATACTTAATAATAAAAAATATTGTATTAATTGTTTATATACACTTATACAATAATCATTAGCTTATATATAATCAAACAATTATAAAAAAAAATTATTACCTTAATTATATTAAATTATAACTTAGTTTATTTTTGTCCACGATCCACACTTACATAATAACTATATATACATGAATTTATAAAATGAATCAAATTAATAATTATTTTATTATTTTGTTACTATTCATATCACAAAATACTTGAGGTTCATAATGTACAATATTATTTCGTTAAACTTAAACAAATTATTTTGTTCGTGCTAATCTTCAACAAATGTGTACCCAATTTTTTCCAATTCTGAAATAAAAAAACAACAAAAATATAAGAAAAATAGAAAAATATAATACTTGATATTTAATTAAATATAACCTTTTATTTAGTAAAAAAATATACATATAAATAAATGAAAAAATACGAACAAAATAGTTATATTGAGCAAGAAATAATGTTTTACTGAAAATCTGATTTCTAAGATTGAAAAGCAAATTTTTTTTAATAAAATCTTTAAAAATGATTGTATTTAATTATTAAACATATTTTGTCAAAATAATTATTTAAGAAATATTAAATTTGTATTCAAATTTGATAAATTTCTAAGTCTCAAAATTATTTATTTTAAGTTACTAAGGCCAAACTTTTTTTTTAAATAAATTTATAATTTCTAGAGTTTTTTTAATTAATATAAAGACATTGGTATATTTTTTAAATATTATTAAATAATATAAGTTTTTTCAATATTTATTTAAAATTGAGCAAAGAAATTTAACTCTATTTATTGCAAAGAGATGGCACATGTAAATTTTTGCTTAAAAGGTGCTAAACTTCAATAACTCTTCACAAATTAATAAATAAACAAATTTAAATTAAATTGTACAATAAACTTGATTAATCTAGTATAAATAATTGTATATAATAAATAATTTACATTACTAAAGAAATAAATATTGATTGACTTAAGTAAGAAATAGATTTAATATTTACTAACTAAATATGCATATTATATGAATTTTTTCAACAAATTTTTAGTAAATATCATTTACAATTCTACCTTGTATAATTTTTGGGTCATCCAACAACCTGACCCATTTTTCAGGGTCGGACAAACAAGGGCCTCCCAATTCCAAGGGCAAAATATCCAAACCGACACTGTCGGCCAGAGAATTCATATCGTGTTGGTGGAAAAATATCTAAGAAAAAAGCATAAATATTAAAAATAAGTTATTTATATATTTAGTAAATTTTTTTACCCTTTTTCTCATTCTGTCGTCGATAAATTTGCGGAAAAGTGCGAAAACTACAGCAAATCCTGACGATTCTCGAATTACGTGGGCTGTGAAAATTCTCATTGCTAAACAAGACTGAAAAAAAATAAAAAAATATGTATATAGATATATACACATATATATAAAATTTATGGATAAATATATATATATATATATTTATATATATATATAAATATATATATATTATATTATATATATATATATATATGTATATATATATAATTTTTATAAATAAAAAATATAACCACATATATAAATAAAATTATTCATCCAAACTTTACTTCGGTACACAAATCTACTAGATTCTCTATAACTTGAAAACCAATAATCCTATTTAAATAAATTTAATTTTATTCCAAAGCCAATACATAAGGCTAACTTGTACTAAAAGATACTTCATGAAAATATTCGAAAGTTTAATTATTATAAAGCCCCAAACTTTAACATACCACCATTAATTATTGCATCAATTTTCTAAAACATTACTTTGGTACACAAATTGACTTAATTGTGTATAACTCGGAAATCAATAATTCAGTTAGCCTGAACTAGATTTTATTGCAAAGTGAACACATAAGGCTAACTTTTACCCAAAGATACTTTATAAAAATATTCAAAGGTTTAATTATTGATAAAGCTCCAAACTTTAACTTACCACCAAAAGCTGAATCAATTTTATAAAAATATACTTCGGTACGCAAATTGACTAAATCCTGTATAACTCAAAAACCAATGCTTCTCTTAGCCTCAATTAAATTTTATCGCGAAGTTAAAACATAAGACTAACTTTTACCCAAAGATACCTTATCAAAATATTTAAAAGCTTAATTATTACAAAGTCCCAAACTTTAACTTACCACCAATTACTGCATCAATTTTCTAAAACTTTATTTCGGTGCACAAACCGATTAAATTCTGTATAACTCGAAAACTAATAATCCTATTTGAATAAATTATTTTTTATCCCAAAGTTAATACAAAAAGCTAACTTTTACCCAAAGACACTTTATAAAAATATTCAAAGGTTTAATTATTACAAAGCCCTAAACTTCAACTTACCACCAAATAGTGCATCAATTTTCTAACAAAAGAAGGCGTAACGCCCTTTAGTTGCGTCATACTGAAACCTTCCATATCAATGATGGCCACACAACCAGAATAAGGGTCCACTTGGGATTCTATGAGGAATGCTAGTTCTGCCATTAGACCACCAATCTAAAAAAATAAATTTTAACATTATTTGAATGATGATTTTATATTTTAAAATTATTTCTTTGCGATTTCATATGTAAAAAATTTGTACCGACATAAAAAGTTACATAACAAATAATATATATATATATATATATATATATATATATATATTGTAAATATTTTACACCCTATTATCAAAAAAAAAACTATTATACAAACTGTAATGAAATTAATAAGATTTAATAAATGAACTATTCGAAAATGAATTAGTTTGTTCATAATAAATACAATTTACTTTCTAATGATTTGAATGATATTTTTTATATGAATTTACTACTCCTGATTATATAATAAATATTTTTAAATGTTCATAATTTAATAAATGCTAAATAATATTTTCTAATACAGGAAAATCTTCACAAAGTATTCTAAAAATTATTTAGACCACATAAAAATAATATTTAGCAACGATTTATTTCTACTGAGGTAATTATAGAGATTACATTATTTAAATTATACTAAATTGAAATCTATAATTTACAATAACTAAATAAACTTTTTTTGGTAATGTGTAGTGTAAAATTAATTTTATTTGCAATTACCAAAAATAATAAAATTCAAATAACAAGTGTTATTCAAATTTAGTTTCAGATTTAATTCTACATCATAAAAAATGCAAATGCATACTCAAATTGCAAAAATTTGAAAATTTACATCATTATCTCAATCAATAACAATGTTTTATAATATAAAATACATAAAAAAACTATTTATTCTCTTAAAGACGTAATCGAGACAAATTAATTCGCAATTTACGTCAAAAAGTGGAAAAATACTTTGAATTAAATTATGCGAGATAATTTCCATCAATGTAGGATCGATAATAATAAATATTAATTTATGGCAAATTGCCAATTTTTTGCATAACTGTATATAAATATATATATATATATATATATATAAAAGAATTTATTATAAATAGTACTGGATTTTCCTAAAGTCATTTACATAAATGCTATTTGTGTCTATAGAAGCATGTCAATATAATTTATTTATTTGTATTTAATTTTAAACAATTACGTGTATATATATATATATATATATATATATATAATTTTAATTTATTATTCACCGACAAAATACTAATAGATTTCTTATCTTATTCCTTGTCTTACAAAAAAACCATGAAGAGTTACTTTATTAATACATTGTCTTTGTGATCAATATTATGTTCTTAATTTATCAAGATATTGACAATATTATATTACTATTCTATATGTATGAGTATACTCTTTACGTGTAATTTTTTTTTATTATAATCGGTTCAGCCGTTTTTTTGTAATTTACTCCTTTAGTTCACAAAATGCACTTATAATTTCACAAGATAGAGAATAATATGAATTTATTCTTTGAATTTTTATAATTCAAGAACTAATTGAGATATTTTCATAATTTTTTTAACATTCGATATGTATGATTGTGTACTTTTTATTAAAATCAGTCAAGCCGTTTTTTTTTGTAAATGGTCCCAATATTGCAGAATGTACATGGTGATATAAAAAATAGTGGATAATTGATATTTATTTTTTTATTTTTTATAACTCAAGAACTAATTGAGATATCAAGATGATTTTTTTAACAATAGGTATTTATGGGTGTTTACTACAATCCGTGTTTTAATTTATCAAAATCGGTTCAGACGTTTCTTTGTAAATTGCTCCTGTATGCACGTGATGATAATTTTAAAATAGAAGTTGATCAATTTTCAGTTTTTGATTTTTTATAACAGGAAATTTGATTGAGATATCTCGATGATTTTATTAACATTTGATACGTATGATTGTGTACATCAAGTATTAATTTTTGTATCAAAATCAGTCAAGCCGTTTCTTTGCAATTCGGCTAAATGCAAAAAAGCACGTACTAGTTTTCAATGTACAAAAATTTACTGAATTTATATGTTTGGATCTTGATAACTCAAGAAAGGGTTGATGGATTTGAAATATTTTGCAAAAATTTGATACGCATGAATGTCGCATATAAGTAGTAATTTTTGCATCAAAATCGGTCAAGCCATTTCTTTGCAATCGCATCAAGAGCCAAAAATTCACGTAATAATTTCGAAAGATAAACAATAATACATATTAATTTCTTAACTCAAGAACGACTTGGTATATCGAGTTAATTTTTTTAACATTTGAAATATATGAATATCGTGTATGAATAGTATTTTTTTTCTTGAAAATCGGACAAGCAGTTTTTTTATATTTCAAATAAATGCACGTAAAATATTCAATATATACGACACTCTTATTATTTTTGGTTCTTGAATATTTCAAAAACTAGTTAATAAATTGACAAAATTCTGATGGCATTTAATGTAAGAAGATGTTAGCTTTGAATACTAGATTTTATATCAAGATCAGTCCAGCAGTCTCTATGAAATTCACACAAATCCAAAAAAATGCACCTTAGAATTTCAATAGACAGAACTAAAATCAATGAATGAATTTGGTTCCTGACAAATCAAGAAGACTTTAATATCAATAAAATTGTAATTGCATTCGATACATATCGATATTGACTTCCAATAATATTTTTTTTATCAAAATGAGTACAGCCGTTTCTTTATAATTCAAGAAAATGCTGCCAATGCACATTAGAGTATCAAACAGACACGAAGCGTAAATTAGGTAATAGTTTCAAAACACATATACCAATTTTAGGTTATTCTAGAACCAAAATTTTAATACCATTCAAAACACCCAAATGTCTATTTTAAGTGCTAAGATTTTTAAAACAACCAGTCAAACCGTTTTCGCACACTTTGCACAAATGCTAAGAAATACATCAAGTCTCATAATTATACAAGCATAACATTTAGACCTCAATAAATCAAGAACGCTTTAATATATTAACAAATTTTAAACAGCATTCTATACGTACGGATGAAGACTATGAGCATACCAAATTTCATCAAAGTCAGTCTAGCCGTTTTTGTACATTTAACATAAATATCAATCATGGGGTGTAAGCAAAGCAAACAAATGTGCTTGAGTTAGTTTTAGTGTATGGCGAGATCAACAGATGGCTGTGCTGCGCTTCAAATTCAGTACTGGCTTTGACTAACTTACTACAAGTACTTCACACGTTTATTTATTATATTATATTTTTTGTGTTTTAATTAAATAAATGTTTTATATTAATTTTTGGTCCAATTATTACCTTAAGACATTGGTCAGCTGTATGAAGTTTCTGTATCCATTTACCAGCTCTTAACCACAAAACTCGTCGACCACGTTTGTCTTTTTCGTCCAGAAGATCCAAAACACCAGATGCAAATACTGTTTTGTACTCGGTTTTGGAAATTTTTAACCAGTTTTGACCATGTTTTCGCCTGAATTCATCATAGGTCTTCAGCTAAAAAAAAACAAATATAGTAACCATCAGTTGAATAGATAACACCAGATAGATTTCACTTTTGGATAAAAATCGTCCAATAATTTGGTCAGGATTTATTTTTGCTTACCAGTTTTTCAGCCTGCACCAAGTCGTATCTTTTGGTTCTTAAAAATGTCATCAGAGTCCTGTCGTCAGGTTCAGTCAGGAATTTTTCACCTGGATAACAAAATATTTTATTGACATTAAATTTAGTCAAAGCTGATGATGATAATTTATATCAGCGTTTCTCAAACTTATTTCTTCCATCGCCCCCTTTGAAGATCAAAATTTTTGTATCGCCCCCTACCAAATTTTTTATACAATCTCTGAAAACTGTTTTTTTTTTACTTTTATTAAAATAGTTATAGTGTGATATATTAGTTGATGCAACCTTACATTCTAAATTAGACATTTTTACCAGTGAGAGCAAATAAAACGCAACTTTATGACATTAATCATACATTTTATATATTATAATCAAATTAATAGAAATAGTATATAAAATTTTATTTTCAAACTGTAATGAGATTATTTAAATTTTAGATAATAATAAAGATTTTCTGCTGGTCATCCTAATTATTGATGATTTATAAAAAAAGAAATTTAGGAATGACAAATATTTGGAAAGTCTCAAAGGAAAAGTTGAGGGTTTAAAGATCTCTTGTTCTTGAATGAAGATTGTTTTAGTAAAAGTTATAGATTATCAAGATCTTCCTAGATAAAATTGAACTAGTGGTGTATGGCATCGTGCCTTAAGGCAAATTGCTGCAACTTTATGTACCACAATTAAATATTAGAGAAATTTTAAACATTTTCAAATATATCATTACAAATACTGTAACTTTCATTATTTTTGCTATCTTGTTATATCTGAGCAAATCAAATGTAAATCATAAATCAATTATTACATTAACAATCGTCATTTCATTTCGAATTTAATTAAAAAAAAAATAGTTGCCTAATTTACACAAAATTGAAAAAGTGCTCCCGTATAGTCACAGTCTAAACGCATTTGCAAACAATTCTGTGCGACATTTTCACTTATACTGTGCTTGGCGTGGCGGCATTTTCACATTTTTCAATAGTTTTCTCACAAAATTGGAAAAGTGCTCCAATACATAAACAGTCTAAACGCACTTGGGTAAACATTTGTACCAGAGTGGCGCTTAGACTGTGCTTAGCCTGGGTAATTTTTTGAATTTTTAATCCAAAATTACAAAAATATTTTATGGAAAATAAAAAAAGATGTAATAATTTTTCATCCTCAAAAGCAATTGTTTCGTCAATACAAGCAGAAAGTTTTTTAGATCATTCAAATCGGACGCTTAGTTCACTCAAAAACTGCCATTTTTTGCACATTTAGCCTTGTATCTTCGAAATGGCGGGACCTGTCTTTGCCAAAAACTAATCGCGTCTTCTCCCAATCATTACTAATTGAATGTTTTTTAGATTATTCAAATCGGATACTCCGTTCTCTCAAAAACTCGATTAGTATATTCTGCACTCTTTGCTCCGTATCTCTGTAACGGCAGGACCTGCCTTTGCCAAAAACTAATCAGCAAATCTCCCTATTAATAGGAATCGAATGGTTTTTTAATCATTTAAATCGGCTGATCCGTGCGTCCGAAAACGTGGACGAAAAACTGCAGACATACAAAACACATACACACACATCCATTTTTTCTGAGGTATGCCAGTAAAATGTTCCGAAACCTTTAAAACGTCGAGAAATGCAAAAACTTTCATTTTCGATTTTTGGTTCATTACTATAACTACCCTACAGGAAGTTAAAAAATCCTGGTTGCCAGGATAACTTTTGCTAAAAAATTTGCTTCTTAAAAAGAAATTTGCGAATGACAAAGATTTGGAAAGTCTCAAAGGAGAAGATGTGGGTTTAAGGATTTATTGAATTTGTATAAAATGTTTTAAGTAAAACTTGATGATCAAGATTTTTTTTAAATAAAATTAGAAAATCTAGTTTTCCATTTACCTGCCAAGTTTTTCTTAAACTTTTTCAAAATCTTAGCAACATCCTCTCGTCCAAATTTTTCCTCATCATCAACTCCAGAATTGACTCCAGGAATTCCTGGAATTGTCGATTGCTCCACTTTCATCATTTTAATTATTTTAAATCAATTACAATGACTTTTTTTAAGTATCTGAAATTATAGAGACATTTTGTTTATAGATAATTAATTCGTATCTAAAGTTTTGAACTTTTTATCTTTTGTAAATGTCAAACGCTTAGGATTTTGTTTATTTATTTTTTTGTTTGTAGATCGAAATGATATGTTGAAAGTTCATTGGAATTAAATTGTAAATAATTTGTAGTTGTTTATATTTATATATATATATATATATAAATATATATATATATATATATATATATATATATACATAAACAATACAATTTACAACTGTAGCATAAAATAAAAACAGTCTAAATTATCAATGAATTTATACTTCTTTAATATCCTTTCCTAAAAATGTCTAAAAACTTAATATGCCAAAACAATTTACTAAGACCTATTGGCAAGTCTTACTAGCTGAAAAGTGAATTTTATACTCCAAAATTTAGATATATATAAAGTAAATTAAAAATTACATGCCAAAAAAATTTACTAGGACCTATTGGCAAGTACGACTTAAAAATAAATTTTATTCCCAAAATTTAGATATATATTGGACAAATTAAAAATTATTAATTATATCACAAAATTTTATATTAAAAAATTATAAAAAAATAAAAAAATAATGCGTAAAAGCGTTTTTTTTTTCAGGGCGAGTGGTGAAGAATTAATCTGATTAATTTTAATTAATTTATTATTTTTTATAATATAAATTTTAAGGTTTGGTAAATAAACAGAAAAAAATCTATTCCATTTATTTTTATAAAATTAGATTAAAAACCACTATGTATTGTGAATATATAGATTTTTCCGCATTTTATAAGTTATATTTATGAATTCAAAGTTTTTTTTTATAAATATAATATTACTCATTGATATTTTCTTAATATTTTTACGAAAGGATTATTCTAAAAATTGTTTTTAAATAATAATTACAATTAACTACCCGCCCAAAGCATTTGTTGTAACTTTTTATAGTTATGTAATTAATTAACAATAAATTAATTAGTAATTAACTAATTTTTTAAAGTATTAGTCAAATACATGAATAATTTAATTTCTGACAAATCCAAAATGATGAAAATAAGTAATATTTTAATATTCAAAGTCTATGAAATGCAATTTTAAATTTAATGGTATATTAACGCCTTCTTGATTTATCAAGAACCAAATTTTATCATTGTTTTTAGTTCTTTGTTTTGAAATTTTTATATGCATTTTTTGGATTTGTGTGAATTACAAAAAAACGACTAGTAATAAAATTCAGTAAAAAAACGGCTTGATATAAAATTCAGTACTTCAAGTCAGCATTTACATACATCAAATGACATCAGAATTTTTTTAATTTATAAACTAGTTCTTGAAATTTTCAAGAACCAAAAATAATATGAGTTATGATCCATCTGTTAAAATTTTTAGGTGCAATTATTAGAATTAAACAAACAGCTTGATCGATTTTGATGAAAAAATACTATTTATACACGATATTAATATACATTTTAAATGTTAAAAAAATTAACTTGATATATCAAGCCAATCTTGAGTTAAAATTAAATATTTACTACTCTCAATCTTTTGGAATCAATAAGAGCATTTTTGGATAAAGATGGGAATTACAAAGAAACGTCTTGACCGATTTTGATAAAAAAATTAACACTCAAACTGGACACGCATTCGTATCGAATGCTGAAGAAATCATTTAGATATATCAACTAGTTCTTGAATTATAAAAATTTAAAAAATATATTCATATTATTCTCTATCTTCTGAAATTATTAGTGCATTTTTGATAAATAATTTAGTGTTTTAGAATATTATAGAATTTAGGGCATATTTTATTTTATTTATGAGAATACGGAACTGTTACGGGTTTTTAGAATGTTACATATTATTCTAGAAAATAAATTACATTAAATTCTATTTTAAATGTTATCAATTTTTAGTTCAAATAAGTCAAATATTTTTGAAATTTGTTTAAGTTAATATTTCATATTTTTATGAATTTTTTATTTTAAAATATGCATATGTGTCATTGTATCGTTCCAAATAATATCCAAGACAATTATGTAATGAAGAATCAGATCACGAAGAATTAAATCATCAAATGTTGAAAATCATCGTACAAAATTGGAAATTTAATCAATACGGAAGAAATAATGCTCCAAAGTTGCATAAATTATTAAACCGTCAAAAAAACCGGTTCTGCCTATACAAAAATATATTTGTACATAGAATTTTGGATTATGAAAGATTTAAAACGAAAAGTTTTCCAGACATATATACAAAATTGTGAAATAACTAGTCGTAAAAAGCATATTGCCTTAGGGCAAGTTGCATTAACTCTCCGATACTTATTTAACTTAATCAAATGCAGATATTTAGGTAAAATATTCAACTGTTTATTTAAAAAATAACATATTTATAAATCTTTTATAACATTTATAAAAATTTTATATTTCATATAAAATCAATTCTGATTTCCAAGCGATGTTTTTTAAACATAATTACAATCTATGTAATTGTATGAATAAACTAGTTGGTTTGGTATTTAGCCTTGAGGCAAGTTACATGAACTTCCCGATATATTTAAATAATCGACTTAATCAATAAAAAATAAATTAATTTATGAGTCATTAAAAGTATTCCGAGTGGATTTATTACACATAATTGAAAACGAACGAACTCGGAGTATTTTCTAAAAGCAAATTTTCAAAAATCAATAATTTTTATAATTGAACCAGTTTTCAGGACTTTAATGATTTATTATGTTCAAGATCAAGTACTCTATCATTATACCAAGTAAATAGTCTAATTTTAATTTTAACAAATGCCAAAAGAGCTACTCATTTTCTCAAACTTTGATGAATTTTTAAAATCAAATTATTTGTCTTAAGGCCGTAATATTTCAGTAAGTTCTATAAGACCATGGTATATATCGCTAAAAAAAGTTCCATAAAAATTGGCTTAAATTTTTTTTTCAACGGTTAATTACAAGAAAACGGCTCGGTAGATTTTCACCTAAAACTGATCAGTATCATTCCCAACTAATATCTTTCGAACAGTTTTTGATTTTTTAAAATCGGTTCGGTAGGATGAGCTTAAATGTGGACGAAAGATTTAACTCTTTTCTAAATTACAAAGAAACGGCTCGGCAGATCGTCTCACAAAACTGACAAACGATAGTCTTCCCCGAAACACATCAAATGGCTTTTAAATTTCTGAAATCGGTTCAGGCGCTTTTGAGAAAACGTCGATCAAAAGTCTAATTTTGACAAATGTCAAAAAACTATGCCAAGTTTTGCAAACTTTGACGAATTTTTAAAGCTAAACGAGTTGTCGTAGGGCCGTAATATTTTAGTATGACCTAGAAAACTATGGTATCTACCGTCAAAAAAAAAATCATAAAAATCGTCGAAATTTTTTTTTTTAAAACGTTATTACAAGAAAACGGCCCGGCCGATCTTTACCAAAAACTAATCAGCACGATTCCCAACCAATATCTATCGAATGGTTTTTGAATTTTCAGAATCGATTCAGAATTGCGGGCTAAAACGTGGGCGAAAAATTTTTCACTTTTCTGCAATTTACAAAGAAACGGCCCGGCCGATCGCCGCACAAAACTCAGAGACGATAGTCCTCATCGAGATACATCAAATGGCTTTTAAATTTTTGAAATCGCTCCAGCCGTTTTGGAGAAAACGTCGATTTACGGCAAAAAATCTGTTCACACACACACACACACACATACACACACACACACATACTTTTTCCAAATTTGGTCTCATTCGATTCAGAATGGCTTGAAACGTCGAGAAAACATAAAATTAGCCATTCGGATTTTTTGATGAAAACATAAACTTCTCCTTCGGGAAGTTAATATAATTCTCCCAACGATTCCTAACCGAATTCTTTCGAATAGTTTTTGAATTTTGAAAATAGATTAAAAACTAACGCTAAAATGTTCTACTAGTTCTACTAAAGCTGAATTGTCAACTAATTACAAAGAAAAGGTTCGGCTGATCGATGCACAAATAAAAATAGATTAAAAACTAACGCTAAAATGTTCTACTAATTCTACTAAAGCTAAATTTTTAACTAATTACAAAGAACAGGTTCGGCTGATCGATGCACAAATAAAAATAGAGTTTATAGAGATACATCAAATGGTTTTTAAACTTCTGAGATTACACACACATACATTTTTCAATTTTGTCCCCATTCGATTCAGAACGGCTTGAAACGTCGAGAAACCCTAAAAATAGCGAATCGTATTTTTTGATGAAAACAATAATTTTCCAATTTCTTCTTCAGAAAAATAGATTATTTTTAATCTAATAAAATACGTTTCCAAATTTGATTTAATCTTTTTCAATTATTAAAAAAATTAACAGATATTATTCAATGTATGTCAAAGCACATATTAAGTAAATTTTACAAATTTTCCATATAATATGCTCATATTAATCCAGTGGTTTTAAAGTTATATTTAATATATAAAAATTAATCCATGCTGTAATAAAAAATTCAATAATAATTTAAATAATAGTTTTGATATTTTTTTACAAAGAAGCACACTATTTGTTATAAAATGATATGAAAATATATCATGTTTCATCAGATAAATTTTCAAGGTAAAATGCATTCTCTTCTGATTCATTTTGTTGTTTTTAAAAAGTTATTGACTTTTTTAAACAACAATTTATAAATATACATGTATATATATATATATATATAATATAAATATATATATATGCATATATATATATATATATATTTAGAATTTGTTATTTATAAAATTGTTTTATAAACAATTCATTCATAAGAATAGTGATTCAGTTATTTTTAATCTTAATGTAATTAAATAAAAGCAAAAAGATGGTTAAACTTAGGATGAACATATTTTGATGGATTATTAAATTAGAAGAGTAAATTATTAACATTAATTTATATTTTATTACTTTATATTAACATATAATAGGTTGTCAAATATCTCCCTTCCGCCTTTTTGTATTATAAACCAAGAGCAAAAAAGCGGAAGGGAGATATTTGACAACCTAATATTTAGAGTTTGCAGAAACAGATTATTTTCATTCGTTTTAAATAAATAAATAATTAAATTGAAACAAAAATGAAATTTCCGAAATAATTTATAACTTTTGAGCTATAGGTGGGTGAAATCACGATTAGTAGAATTTGTGCAAAATTACATAATATAAAATAGTGTCTATTATTATAAAGCTCTAGGATAACTCTGTATACTCACAAATTATTATAAAAAATGAAAAATTCACTCTAAAAACGTGAAACATAAAAATTATTTGGCACAAGTGCATGGTTAGAGGTTTTGGTTTATAGTAAAAAATAATTATTATTAAATCATGTTTTGTAATTATTATTAACTATATAAAAATAGTATATATAATAGTATATAATAGTATTCTTCAATTTGTGGGAGGTAGTGATGACTATATGATAGTATAAACTCCCATCGTATAAAAATATATAAATTTCATTCATTATAAAATATTACTGATATGAAAAATATAAACGACAAGTCCAATTGTTTTTTTACAATCACTAGCCTGCTTCATTTCCCCACAAATTACTAAATAAAATTATATAAAAGTAGTTTATTTAGAAAAACACAAATCACAAACTAAATAAAAAATATTAATAAAATAAATTATAGTAAAACAAAATCAGAGTTTTTACTCTTAATTCTAACTTATATGAATAATTTAGAGTTGAAAGATTAATTTCATTAATATGGTATTAACAAATAACAAATTTATGTCTAATAATAATTTTTACTCACAAAATGAAATCCAAGAAAAAATCCAGTAAGCACAAAATATTAAAAAACACTCTTTTCTCTATCAATCACTTATTATTATTATTATTATTATAAACTAGGTATTATTTTATTTTATGTACTATTTTTGTTAACTAATAATTTTTTGTCCAAGTCCTTCGACTTCTCAAAACCGACTGACATTGCTCTTGGAACAAATCCGTTCTTTCATTCCAGATAATGATCGTTTCGCAATTTACTATATAGACGTTTGTAGAACCGAGGAGAGAACGGGAATTAATTAGATAATCTTTCGGATTTCTGATTGGAATCATATTGTATAGATTTCATATAATAATAGTAGTAGAATCATGTGATTTGAATTTGGTATAATAATAGATAATTGTGAAATGTATTGGGTTGGGTACAGATGGCAAGTAAAAATAGATGTATGAAAAATTGTTGAATATTTGTTTTCTGATCAATGAAGTTTAATATTTGGAGCCTCGTACAGGTCAAACTATTGAAAATTACGTTTTAGCGTATTCTAATATTTTATGGAACATGCTTTATTCTTTAGAAGCACATCAAAATTTTGGAAAAAAAATTACTAGTATCGAAGTTACAACCAAATTTGCACAAGAACGTCACAAAACCCAAACCTCAACTTTCACCTTATCCTACTGCCATAAATCCTTTACTATTAACACAAAAAGGCTTCCTACCAAAAACTAATATATTTACCATCAATTTATATACCAAATTAACCAATTTTACCAAGTTATTTACTATAATTTCAATTTTATAGTGAATTCCGGTCGCGTCTTGTTTTTTCCTTGAAGAGAATTGAAAACGAGGTGAACCGTGCGTTCGCATTGAATACGACTTTTTTTATTAAATAATTATTTATTTCAAGGATTTATTTACGAATTAATATGTATCGAATGAGATGTTACAAAAAAGATACATTAATATACATAATTATGTATATAAATATATATATATATATATATAAATATATATGTATATACATAAAAATCTATTTATAAAATGCTTCGTCATTGGATCTGCGATGTGGGTCATTTTTTAGTAGACATTGTTTTAGATTTTTAGACAAAATTTGTTTAGATTTTCAATAAAAAAATATATTTATAAACCGTGTTTGTAAATTATTTTTTGCAAAATAATTTGATTAATAATTTTGTTTGGTTTAAGAACTACAATTTTCTGAATGTCAATGTAATACTCAAGTTTTAGTTTTGGTTCCAGGACATGTTTTCACAAAATTTATTATATCTCGAAAACTAGTAAAGATTTGTAGAAAATTTTGATACCACTTTATAGACTATATTGTAGTTAAAAACTTATTAAAATACACTAATTAACTATGACAAATGGTCTAAAAATTACAAGACTTCAAAAATTATAATTTTGCTAATCCAAAATGTGTTATTGGCTTATGATATGGTTTTACAATTTTGATTATATTTTGAGAAACACTGGTTCAAAATTAAATTTAGTGACACCAAATTAAAGCTACTAAAACACTTTACAAAATTTGTAATAACATTGTATATAAATATTTTATAATTTAGCAACTATAAAGCTCCAAACTTTAGGAAAAACTCCAAAAGCTCCAAACTCTAACAAAGCTTTTATTGTCTTCTATGGACAATTATTTTGATTGTAAATCTATATATATATATATATATATATATATATATATATATATATATAAATTCTTGTTTATTTACAATTTGTTGCAAACGTAAATCCCAAAACCAGTTTTAAGTGTACTAAGTATTTTATAATTATATGTTATAAAGTAATTTTGCAATTAATTCGCATATATAAATACTGGAAAAAACCATTTTACTATCAATAGCGTAAACAATATATATATATATATATATATATGTATACATAAATAGTATGTATGTATGTATACATAAATGTACGTATGTATGTATTTATTAAATACATACATACATACACGTATATTAATATTTTGTGTATATATACTTTAAATAGTTATTTTTCTCTGACATTTAAAATAAAATTTGAACAATTTATTTTAATACTATTTATTTTTACATTGTTTAATTTAAATTAAATATTTATTTTTGCTTGGACTTTTTTTTAAATTTTTTTTATTCCAATAGGAATATTTTTTCAGAAAAAACTTTCTTATTAGATCCTAACTCACATGTTTGACCAAAAATAAATTTCGATATAATCTTATTTAACATTTTGTTCAAATTATGCAAAAAAAAGATTGTTTCATACATAACTAATTTTATTTTTTTTTAATATTATTATATAAATTTATAAAAACATTTCATATTCTAATTTTATAATTTTAAAAATAAATGTTTAAATTATTTAAAATACAAATTAACTAGCAATATTCTTTATAACTTTATGTTTAAACAAATCACTAAGAGATGGCAACGCTTTTTTAAATATTTAGAAACCAGACAAACAACAATCAATAAATTTGTTTATTAAATGAATAAATAAATTAATTGAAATTAAAAAACACGAATATTAATTATTAATAATTCATTTCTATTATTATGAAGCATCTAGACAAGCAGTAAAAAAAGCAATTTTGATCAATAAAATTTATTAAAATCATTAAAATCAATAAAATCAATAAAATTTGATAAAAGTCCTGAGAGAAATTCCCATAATATTTTTAAAACGAAGATTGTTTTGTGAAAAGCAAATTTGATATAATTTATTTGTTATTGTATTGTGTATTAAATTACACATCTTTTGAGACTGGTTAAAATATTAGAAACAATTTTTGAAATAAGATATTTGACTATTTTCATGGTTTGTCCTACTACAATTCCAAAAATTTTAGAAGACCAAAGATCTTGTATTATATTTATACGTTCCAGAAATATGTTTTATTAGAAATTGTGGTCAAAGACTTTATTCTTCCTGAAACAACTTTTTCCATAACATCTGTAAAACTATTAAGAGCAATTTTGATCCTTAACATTTTTTTGTAAGAATCTTGTGCTTAAAAGCTCTCAAAATAATGTCAATTTTTTGAAATATTTCTTTTTGCTTGAATATTACTATAACTAAAAAGCACAAACGCTATATTTTTGTACTTCAACAGACCAATAAGAGCAATTTTGATCCTTAACATTTACTTTTGTAAGGACCTTGTGCTTAAAAGCTCTTAAAAACAATCTGCAAAATCTTTAAAACCAAGAATTTTTTTCAGAACATTTTCTAAAGTTATTGTAAACCAAAACAATTAAACTTAATAAATTAAACTTAAACTAATTACGTTGACGAAATTATTAAATTAACTTTTTTTCATAAAACATTTATAATGTTATTTATATAAAACTGAGCTTTCAACATACAAAAATCATTTAAAGACTTCAGCACTTTTATTAATTGATTTTCTGGGTTCTGAAATTGGAAATAATTTTTTTTTTGCTAATTTTACTTAATCAGATTACGATACAATCTATCTAATCTAAGTTGAAAGTTATGGTATTGAAAATCAAAATCTAGAAAAAAAAATAGAGCAAAAGGAAAGAAATATAAGGAAAGAATATATTTAAATTTACATTTGTTTAATTGTTTTACATTGGCCTTAGTATATATTTAAGAAAATCCGCCTTGCAAAATACGTCATTTTATACATAAGTGTATAAACAATTAAAAGTATACTTTTAAACAGGCGTTCATATAGATAATAGAAATAAAAAGAAAATTAATATGAATTATGTTTCTAAAAAATATATTTAATTAATTTCCAATTATATATATAGGTATATATACATATAAATATATATACATATATTATATATATATATATATATATATATATATATATATATATATATTGAAATATATATTATCAAAATAAAAACAAACAATTTTAGTTTTATATTAAATTTTATTTAACATTTCAGTATCCAACTCCATTGGATAAGCATATATATAATTTTATTTATAACTAAATTTATATTTGAAAATATAATTGTATCTATATATGATTTTGTGATGTATTTTTAAATAGTTTAAACAATTTTTTACAAAATAATTTACAAAATATAATTTTGCATAAATAATTATATAAAAGGAGCATGTACAAACAAATAGTAACCAAAATAAAAGTTTTGTTTTAATTATTTTTAACAAAAGTTATAAATTAAGAAAGTGACATTCAGTTTTAC
>NW_020537758.1:6830464-6958895 GCF_003426905.1 Ctenocephalides felis | reverse complement strand
ACAAATGTCCTTGTCTAATTAAATAGATGCTTGAAGAGTCAAAGACGTTCCTGAAATTTTTTATAAAATTAGATTTTGTGAATTTCAAAGAGCTCTTCAAGCGTGCCAATCATTTTTAAGTCTTGAAATTTGGACATATATATCCTAATGTATCTATTATTACAGAAAATTTACAAAATGTTCAAATTTGTTATATTATAGCAGATATTTAGATTCATCTGTACAAAATCCCTGTGTAATTCATTTGACTAAAGTTTCTAAGAAAAATGTATGAAATTTCAATAAACAAACTAATTTTGCATTTTAAATTATAATATATTATGTATATATATATATATATATATAATTAAGCGTATAAATTATAAAATCATATATATTTCATATAACACAAAATAAATTAGTTTTTTCAACAACCTCCTTGTCTTGAGGTTTTTGACTTTTAATAATTTAAACAAAAAAATATATGTAAAGCTTTTATATTACTATATTTAAACAATTGTTTATTTTTACTGTTGTCGTGTAATTATTTAAACAAATAAATGTCTGGTTTATATTTAGCAATAAAAATGTGTCAACGTTTCGGTTCATGAACAAATTTTGACCTATATTCCGGTTGTGCACCGGTTGAAACAAAATAATTTTTGCACAGTAAACTTTGAGAAATAAACTTGAAAATTTTTGTGGATTTAACTAAAGCTTGTCTAAATATATGGTAGAAAATTAAAGATTCTAAAGCTAAAGGTTTTGTTTTAAAAAAGCCTAAACTTCCACGTAACATACTTAAAATTTAGGCTAAAAATGATCAAATTAGAGATCACCCATGCAGTTTTTTTGAATTCCCCAAAAAATTTTCCCAAATTTTGTATAAGTTTTTAACACTATTAAAAAGCTTATAAATTCTGCATATTTCCTCATACCTTAAATTAAATTTTGTATAATTCTAGCATGTTAATAAAGATCCTGAAAGTTGCATTTGAATATTAAATTGAATCAAATTGGTCCATACAAGAAAATGTCAGACACATCCGTCATCGGTTGGACAAACTTTTAGATAAATTAAAATAAATAAATAAATAAACATTAAAATATATATAAAAAATATGCAAAATTATTGAAAAAATATATATATTTATAAATCTGTTTTAAATATTTACTAAAGTATTTAAATATATATTATTATGGTTAAAAATTCATGATGACGAAAAAAATGGTTTTGCTAAATAAATTTGTATTTGTGGGTTTTGTTTGTTTAATAATTTGTGTAAAAAATGCAGATTTTGTGGTTGAAGATTTGGAAACTTTCAAGGTAAGTTTATAGTATATATATATATATATATATATATATATATATATATATATATATATTTGTATGCATAAAGAGTTAACTTTCTAATGACGTTATAAAAATTTCAAAGTTAATTGTTATATTGTAATTAAACCTCAATTAGCATGAAATTTACCTAAAATAATTTACTTGTATATACACGATTTGACAACTAAAGAAATTTATTTTACTATATTTATATATCAAAAATTTTAAATAATAGAATGGAAACTTGAACATAAATTTTTGGTCCTATTCAAGTAAAGTTCGTGCGACCCTTTTTTAGTTTTGACTATTTTATTCAAATTTTTATTTAGAAAAGAGTATAATTTTGTACACTATCACAAAGTAAATAAAATTTTGCATCATTTGTTGCAAAATTCATAAAATATACATATTTAATATATTAAAAAAAAAATTCTCTTCCATCAATTTTTTTCTTTTGGTTCACGAACTTTCGTCTCGTCAAAAATGACATTGACCGGTGTCAATTTCCCAGTGAATTTTTTTATTAAGCTCGTGTCATATTGACAAAACAACAAAATAATAAAAATTATTCGGTTTTTTGTCAATAGGAAGGTCTCGGCAACGTTTGTGGTTTTTCCTGTTAATTTACGTATAAACATTTCTTGAAACAAAAAATATAAGAAAGAAATATTTTACACGTTTGTTAACGTCAATGATTTATAATTATATATATATATATGTGTATATTTATATTTTTGAAATTACTAAATTTATTAGAGTTCATTCTACTATTTGTCTGAATATTCAAATTAGCTTCTGAAAATTCATCTTAAACTGTTTTTGAGTTTGAGATTTTTCTATAATATATTATAATTATAAAAACCGATTAATTTTTATATAACTTTATATAAAATTTTATGTACAATGTACATTTACATTTTATGTAAATTATTAAAAAATCTGTAGTATGCAAATTTTAAAGAATTTTCCAAATTTAAACGATATTTCTTCAAAAATTATATATTGTGAACAGTATGAAAAAAAACAACTTTTTTTAATATTATTATACAAAAATTATCGAGTTAAGTATCTGTATTTCTAATAAACATATGCAAAAATAATATATAAATATTTTAAAGTCATACGGTGGCAAAATATTATTTTTAATAATTTTTGAAAAACAAGAAACTTTATAAAAATATTTCTACTTCTTTGAACTTCATGTTACAAACAAAAATATTTAAGCATTGGCAAAATACTTCAATAAAGCAATAAAAATATTTTTAATTTTTTATATTTTATGGTACAATAATTTGTAAATATTTCCAGAATTTTTTGCACAATTTAGAATTGAAAAAAAAAGTGAGAATCTTGAACCTTTCAACTTTTCAAGCGCATTTCGTGACTTGGCAACAATTTTGTCGAATAATTATTATTATATAATTATTAAACATGTCATAGTCATATATAATATATATATATATATATTTAAAAATATTTGTACACAAGAAATTCCACGACAATTATCACGAAGTTGATACTATTGCATTTTTAAAAGAATTTTTTAAATTACTAAAATGTTTATAATTTTGTAACTCTTGATATAAATATATAAATAGAATTTTATAAGCATTCTAATAATTATAAATATTTGTTATATGTTTGAACAAAATTTTGCAGAAAATGCCAAAAATTAAAAAAAAAACGCCCTATGCTCTCCCACGAATAATTGTATTATTATATGCTTATGCTATTTTAATATTAAATTTTAATTAATAGAATTTTATGAATTTATTGAATATCGATTTAATACCAAAGATGAAGTATAAAATATCTTATAAATGGTATAAAATATATAATTGTCTATGTAATGTACATTACAACTTATTATTGTAGTATGTAAAATGACTACAAAATTTAACTTTAAATATTATGTTAAACATAATTGAATTGGTTTGTAAAAAAATTTAAAAAATTTACAATTATTGAAGCAGAATTCTGTCTCACAAAATTCTGTCTAGAAAAAATAATTTATTTTAAAACACGACAAATAAATTTAATAAATGTGATATTAAATCAGGCAGAATTTCATGAGCTTTTTGTCAATGGCAAAACGTTGTATATTTCTAGGCTAAATTAAAAAAAAATAAATAAATACAAACATTTCCTGTAATGTTAATTTCATCATTCTTATACATATATATTACATTTAAAATAAAATTCGCCTGATTAATCATCAAACTTTTAAACAAATTAAATTTGAAACAAAAGTACGCCTGAATAGGACGTTGATAAAAAATCGTATCGTCATTCTAAAGAATGACTGTAGCAATTTTATTTAAATTATTTATACCATTAAAAACACCAGATATTTAAATATATCAAGACTAATATTATATATTGAGAATAATTTATAAAATTAATTAAAATTGTACTTGAAATCTTTCAAACAAAATTACGCCTGGTGACGATGATGTAAAACTATAATTTATAACGTCATGTAAAATGACACTAGCAATTTAAAAAAAACTATTAATAACACAAAAATAATTTAGAATATATATATATATATATATATATACATTATAATTCTATGGTCTTACCTTTTTTTCTAAGTTTTTCCCAAAAATTCACAAAACTGAGTACCAAACACTAACTAAAAAAATCTGTATCAATTTCCCTTATGTCTATTAATTATTAATAATTAATTTTGAATAAATAAAATATTTAATAATAGTACTAAAAATAATACTAAATGATGTTTTATTCTTTCAATGTAGAAGTTTACTGAACTACTTTTTGTCTTGGAGTCGAACCGAATCGATTTTTGAATAATTTTGAATTTGAATTAATTTTATGTCTCTTTTTGTTGTGGGAAAAATTTGAATTGTAAAGGAAATGTATATATATATATATATATATATATATATATATGTAATGAAACAATTAAACTTTTACCAAAGTTAAATTTAGGTAATTTTTCAGGTGTGAGAAATGTGCTAAAGATTATTATCTCAAATCTGAATTTTTTTAAGTATGTTTTTAAGTATAAAATATTTAAAATTCCGGTTTAGTTAACGTAAAAAATGGTTTTTTATAAATTAGGAAAGATATACTTAAATTAATATTTAAAATTAATTAAAAATTTAGAACAAATCACATTAATAGTTTCGACCAGAATTCAACAGTACCCTTTTTATAGAACATTTTTATATAAAATTGTTTCTTCAAAATTACATAATTACATAAAATTCATATATTAAAATAATGTAGTTTATAAAAAGCACAGTAGATATTGGGGACTTAGATTTAAAATTATTCGATACTCATTTTAGTAATAATATGAATTAATTATTAGTATTTTACTAAAAAAAAATTGTAAGAAAAATTATAAGCCTCAGAAAAACTTTTTTTATCTGATTATTATTTCTGAATATATATATATATATATATATATATATAACAAATTTAATATATTTGACCGATTTTCTTAAATAAATTGGTGGCCCCAAAGGTTAACAGAATTTAAATACTTAATTGTTCATAAAAGATTTTGGGAGAATATATAACTGTAGTTTTCTACTGTATATATATATATATATATATATATATATATATATATATTATGTATGTATAAAGGTTTTGATTCAAGCTTCAAATTGCTGCAAGATAATTATGAAAGATAGCAGCACAATTTAGTTCTTGTATTAAATAAACTTAGAAGATATAAATTTTCAAATAGTATTTGCATTAAAAATGATTTAGTAATAAAACTAATCGAAAAATATGAATATTAATATATATTTGAATAATTTATTTAAAAAAAAGCTTATAATTGTTACACATATAGGTATTTCATTTATTACCAAAAAACAAAAATAGAAAATAGTGTAAAAATATAAATCTGAAAAATATTTTGGTATTTGAAAAATTTGTGAAAAGTATTTCTTTAATAATGAAACATATATATATATATATATATATATATATATAAAATTTCGATTCCAAAGCTTCAAATTTTAGCTGACAAATCAAAAATCCCATAATTAACCTACTGTTCTATTTTCAATAAATTCATTTCGAAAAAAAATAATCAAAAAATCTAGGACAATTATTAATTAAACTTTTTAATATTTAAATATTATTAATATAATTTATAAAAAATTTATAATTTTTTTATCAAAATTAGTTAAGCCATTTTTTAGTAAACAACAAAAATGTAAAAAAAAATACCACGAAACAAAACAAAGTATAAAATTTTTACTTAAAATAGTTTTGTAATTTTAATTAATTGCATTTTACAAGAATCAAATGCAATTGAATACGTATGAATGTAGCCTTATTACATAATTTTTTTCGTCAAAATCGGTTAAGCCGTTCTTTAGGAAATAATGAAAATGTAAAATAATGTACCATAAGAATATGATAATAAGTAGTATAAAAGTATTAGATGCAGTTTTAAAATGTTTATTATTTCTAAACGAGTCTGAATTTTTTTAAAATTTAAATACTACATCTTTATTTGTAGTCTATATATTTTGATAAATATAGATGTTGACTTAATACTATGATTTGGGCATCAACATCGGTTAAGCATACAGAAATTTACCATAACATATGTCACAGACAATATGGTAAAAAATATTATCAAAGTATTCAATTCAGTATTTTTTAACTTATAAACGAGTCTAAATTTTTACAAAAAATTCAAATACAATTTGTTAGATATAGATATTGACTTGATACTATTAATTTGTCATCAAAATCCGTTAAGCCGTTCTCAAGTATATAACAAAAATATTGGGAAAAACATATAGAATAAACTTAAAAAAATTATAACTCTAGTATTAAATTATGTGTATATTAATTTTGTAGACTTCATAAATTCCAGGCATTTCAATATTTTTGCAAAAATTAAATTGTAATTAGATAAATACAAATGTAGATTTATTTTTAAAAAATTGGATAAAAATCGGTCAAGTCGTTTCTTAGAAAATAGACAACTGTAAATAATAAGATAATCTGTAATAGAACATTTCTAATTCTTACAACAATTTTATTGAAAACTCTACAAATTAAAGCATAAATTTATATTAACATTTAAAATATATAAATTATAAATAATTTAACCCTCAGTGTTCGTGTTATTCCAACACAATTATCATTTATCACAGTTTTCTAATTTATGACCTTAAAATATGACGGACGATCAATAAAAAAATTATAATAAATCATAAAAAAGATCCATAACGATTGTTTTAGCAATAATTTATTTGTGCTAATTTTGCGAACGGCGAATTTGATTTGCATAAATTAATTATGGAAGCAAATATGTCGAAAAAAAATAGTCAAAAAAAGTTGTTATTGTTGAGAGGAAAACTTGTTTGGTCGATTTTTTTTAAAAAAATTAGTATAATTTTTGGTAATAAAAGTTTGAAATATTAGGTTGTCAAATATCTCCCTTCCGCTTTTTTGCTCATGGTTTATAATACAAAAAGGCGGAAGGGAGATATTTGACAACCTTATAATAGGTTATTGTATTAAATATGCAAAAATTTGAATATAAGATACTCTAAATAATAATTCACGTCTACATTATCCTTGGAAGTCCTCAAGGAACATCAATGTGTATAAATCACTTTACACGTTGTTTAGTTCACTAAATTTAAACCTTTTCACAAACTTTGTCAATACTAGAATCAAGTTTGGCTTATATCAAAAATGTCTGGTCAAAATTTTTTGAAGTCTTATATATATTTTGGTAAAAATCTAGTTATCCAAAAACGCTAGAGTAAAAATTTTGAATCCATATTATTCTAGATATAGATGGCTGGTAATTTGCGTCAAAAAAACTGAACAAAACTTTTCATTCAACATCTAAATTTATGCCAACAATTTCCACAAAAGTCCACAAAAATCAAGGAACATCTTGGTGTAAAAAATAAATTACTAAACACATTATTTTGTTCTTGAAATTAGAACTTTTTTGAATATTTCAGCACCTTAAGAATAAACCAAATTTTATTGAAGTCCCATATATATTTTGTTAAAAATCTAGTGACCCAGAAAAACCAAAACAGAAATTTTTAAGCCAAATTATTTCAAATCTGCATATCTAGTCAAAAAATAAAATAAATATAATTATCTATCACCTAAATCCGCAACTACATATTCTTTGAAAGTCCTGAATAAACTTCGTGATGTTAAAATTGCTAAATATGGTATTTAGTTTGGAAAATTAGTATTCTTTTTGCAGAATTTGATAAAACCAGAACAAACCAACATAAATTTGGTCAGTGCCTTACACTTTTGAGTCAAAATTTTGTTTTATATGAGAAGGTCTACCAATCTATGTACAAATAAATTATTCAATTATTTACCATCTGCTCAACATCAGATTTATCTTCGAAATGAATACAGGCAGAAACTACTTTAAAATAAACTAGTGGTGTATGGCATCGTGCCTTGAGGCAAATTGCTGGAACTTCCCGTACCGTAATGAATTACATATACTGTAACTTTCATTATTTTCACTATCCTGTTATATCTGAGCAAATCAAATGTAAATCGTAAATCAATTATTATATTAACAATCGTCAGTTCATTTCGAATTCAATTTCAAAAAAAAAAAATAGTTGCCTAATTTACACAAAATTAAAAAAGTGCTCCCGTATAGTCACAGTCTAAAAGTATTTCAAATATTTTTGTGCGAATATTTTATGGAAAATAAAAAAAAGTTGTAATAATTGTTTATCCTCAAAAGCAATTGTTTTGTCAATACAAGCAGGAAGTTTTTTAGATCATTCATACAGGATGCTTAGTTCACTCAAGAACTGCCATTTTTCGCACATTTAGTTCCGTATCTTCGAAATGGCGAGACCTGTCTTTGCCAAGAACTAATCACCTCTTCTCCCAATCATTACAAATTGAATGTTTTTTTAGATCATTCAAATCCTCTATATATTTCCCAATCCGCTCCTGGTTTTCTTCTTAAGAAGTTCCTATGAGTAAGTGTGCACATGGTGAACGGCTGTACGGTATTAAAACCGGTTTTTGCGAATGGAATTAATGCAAGCAAACTCAAAACAAAAGTCAAGAACCTTTTTACCATCATACTAAAACATGTATCGCTATTTTTGATGCAACTTTGACAAAACATTGTGGAAACTTTGGTCAAGGGAACAAGAGTCAAGAAATATGAAATGGATTGTTTGACATTTGGCGGAGGAAATAAAATAAGGTTTTTTTTGTTATAAAAAAATAATTAAATTGTAAATCAACAGTGAATATGGTTTTTGTGATTTTTTATTACCTATCTAATTTACTTAATTTATACAATCAATAATGTTTCAAATGTTATTTATCATTGAATTGTATTAGTACTCAAAATCTTATATACTCACTTTTTCTTTTTTGTAATATTATATAAAACAAATAAATCTTTTCAAACAAACAAACAAACAAAGTAATTAAATTGTTGGTTTAACTTGTGCACTGAGGGTTATACAGTTTTTTTTAAAGTTCTTCAATAATTAGTTTAGAAGATACAAGTGTTCAAAATGTTCATTTCCCGATCATTTCAGTCCCTAACACGAAAATGATGAGGTTACATATTTTAACTTGTGGATTTTTTAGTAATACAGTAAATGCTAGCAAGTTGCAACTATTTTTGCAATTTATAATAATAATTTATCTATCTAATGATTTTTTTCATAGTTCTGCATTAATTAGTTTAGATTAAAAAAGTGCTTGAAATGTCCAATAAAAATGCATTTCCAATTCATTTCAGTCCCCTACCCAAAATTGCTGGAGTGACTTTTGAGTTTTGGAATTTTTATAAATATACAACAAATGCTAGAAAGTTGCAACTATGTTTAGGATTTTTAGTAATAATTAAGCTAACTTACTAAATTTTGCAAAGTTCTGCGAATATTAGTTTAAAAGATATGAGTACCTAAAATATTCATTTCCATATCACTTCAGTCCCTAACACAAAATTGCTAAGGTGATATAGTGCAAATTCTAGAATTTTTATAATTATACGATAAACATTAAATATTAGATATAAATTAAAAAGTTTGACCTCGGCTCTAAAAATCTACTGTAACTATTTTTAGGATTTATAATAATAATTAGGGTATCTTGTAAATTATTTTCAAAGTTCTGAAAAAATTAGTTTAGTAGATATTCGTGCCTAAAATATTCATTTCCAATGCTTTCTCAATCCCTAATGCAAAATTGCTAGAGTGACATATTTTTAGTTTAGAAATTTTTATATTAGGTTGTCAAATATCTCCCTTCCGCTTTTTTGCTCTTGGTTTATAATACAAAAAGGCGGAAGGGAGATATTTGACAATTATTAATTATATATATTATATTATAATTAAACAATAAACGCTAAAAAGTTGCAACTATTTTTACAAATTATAATAATGATTGAACTATTTCATAATTTTCTGTCATAGTTCTGCAGTTATTAGTTTAGAAGATATGCTTGGTTCAAAATGTTGATTTCGAATTCCTGAAGTTAATCCTGAAGTCAAAATTTCTGAGGTGACATATATAGTAAGTTTTGGATTTTTTATAGTTATACAATAAACGCTAGCAAATTGTAACTATTTTTACAAATTATATTAGTAATTAAGCTAACTTATTATTTTTTTTCATTGTTCTGCAGTTATTAGTTTAGAAGATGAGAGTGCTTGAAATGTACATTTCTAAAACATTCAAATCCCTAATCCAAATTTGCTGGAATGACATATTTTATGTTAAGGATTTTTTATAATTATACCATCAACGTTAGGAAGTTGCAAATATTTTTGCTATTTAAAATGAAAATGTAACTTAATATAATTTTTATAAGTATACCATAAAAGTTAGGAAGTTGCAACTATTTTTGCAATTTTAAGTAATAATTAAGCTATCTCATTAATTTTTTTCATAATTTTGCAATTATTAGTTTGGAAGATATGAATATTCGAAATGTCCACTTGAATTCCTAAACAGTAATAGCTAGAGTGACAAATTTACTAATTTTTATTTTTACATAAATGACGCTAGAAAGTTGCAACTATTTTTAAAATTTATAATAATAATTAAGCTATCTAATCTTGTTTTTCTAGAATTCTGCTATTATTAGTTTGAAAAATATGCGAGTTTGAAATACTCATTTCAATCTCAAACCGAAATTTGCTAAAGTGACATTTGGTTTTAAATTTTTTATAATTATACAACCAAAGCAAGATAGTGGCAACTATTTTTACAATTTATAGTAATAACCTAGCTATCGAACCTAATTTTTTGTTTTTAATCATTCAAAACATGTGAATGAAAATTAAAATTTTTGTTTAACGTTAGTGCTAAATAAATCATTTGAAATTAAGCCAGATGCAAAACAAGTTTTTTGCTCTACGTAAATATTTTTCAGCTGTGATAATTTTGAAATATATATATATATATATATATATATATATATACATACATACATACATATTTGTATTTATTTTGGCCTTTCATTTTCAATATTGCACTTCTAATGCTGACACAGATTTCATCACAGAAAGCAATGACCTCTATATGTATGGGAATAAAAAAATCAACAAGATACTATCGAGCAATCAATCAAATAAAATGAATATTTATTTATATTATGTGCAAACTATTTTGTACGGAACCCTAAAATCTAGAATATTATAAATGACTCATAAAAAAATAAAAAATTGGAGAAAAGTAGAACAAACTGTAGGAAAGTGAAAAAAGTATATTTTACTCTAATAGATTTGTTTTTTTTTAGTGAACAATTCAAATTGAATTTTTTGCTAATTACCAGGAAATAAACAAGTACATTTTAATATTTTACAACAAAACCAGTTTTGCAAGAATATAATTAGCAGGTTCATTTTTACGAGTACAAGTTTTTTTTTATTTTAACAATTATTATTATTATTAACATTTGCAAACCAGAAATGAGATACATCATTGTATGTAATTTCGACCTTCGCACATTTAGCACTTGAATGACAAATATTTTCAAACTGAAATAACAAAGTCATAAAAATTCTAGTCGAATAGAATTGACAATTATTGTAGATGATGTAGTTGAATAAATAATAAAAAATTTAAATATAGTAGCAAATAAAAAATATATTTTCATTAATTTATCTGGTAAACAAAACAAAAATGTTTGTAAGATTTTTATATAAAAATTATCTATAGGTAATTTATTATCTAGAATGTGTGTGTCTATTTTGGTATATGTTTTTTGTCTATTTTATTGCACAAAAATCATATACACAATCAGAACAAAGATCTGTGAAATAAAATTAAAAAGTTTGACCTCGGCTCTAAAAATCTACTGTTCTTGTCTTAGAGAAAGTTTTCGGCAACGAAAAAAAACACATTACATGTGTTAATATCTAAGCAAAAATGTTGCAGAATAGTCAAAAAAATCTAAAAACTAAATCTAAATTTTAAAAGTCATTTTTGAATAATTTATTGTCTTTGATAATTTGGTTGAATCTCGTCCGACGTCTAGACTAGTTTTTGAGAAATAATTAAAACAAATATTAAACTTTTGTTTTTAATTGTGCGTTTTGATAACACAGGATTCATATTTAAATTTCAGACATAAAATTTGAATTAATTTTATAGTAGACTGTTTAGAATTTGCATAATGTGCAGATTTTTGTCAACTTTTTAATTTGCATTTATTTATTTCCTGAAATAATAATTTAGTATATTTTTGTTCTACAATATATTAGTTGTAAAGTTCATTGAGTAAAAAATCGGATATTTTATAGACGTATTCTATCGGTTTAAAAAAATAATACTTTTAAATAAACAAGTATTAATAATTGCTATATAAATATATTTACAGATTACTGAATTAATCTAGAATTTGTTTATCAAAAACAAATCATCATGTAACATTTTTGAACACTTTTAATTTTTTTAATATCTAGCAATATCTTTTATTTTATAAATAAATCATTTGTTGAAAAAATATTTTGAAAATTTATTTTATAATATATTTAGCCATCAATTAAATTTGCATTTTAACTCATTATTAAAAAAACAATTTATTTTTTTATTCCACAATAATTATTTATTTGTAATTTTATTCATCATAAATTGTTTTTTTTTGAATAATTTTTTTGATATGTTTTAACATTTATTTTAACAATTAATTTTCATTCAATAACTCACAAAAATAATTAATTTAAATAAAAGAAAATTTTGAATTTACTAAATAAATTAGTTATTATTACAATGATAAAAATATTTTATTCATTTACTGAGCTTATAAGCTATTTTTTGATTTAAAAATTTCTTACAATAGATTTTTGAATATTTTGCCAATTTTGATATTTTCCAATAATATACTTTTGAACAGATTTAAATTTTTAAGCATTTTAAGTAACTTTTGTGTTTTCCAATAATACATGATATATTCCAGGACAATTTTGGATTATTTTTATAATTTCTCAAAACTTTTGTTCTAAACTTATATAAAACTTCAGTTTCACTAAAAATCTAATTAAATTATGTTTCATTTAGTATTAAACTAATTTAGTTTTTATATACTTAATATATAAAAATAAATGGTTAAATTTGAGAATTATAATTATAATATGGTTAATTAGATAAAACCTCAGGACAATTTTGGATTATTTTTGAAATTTCTCAAAACTTTTTTACTAAACAAATAATTATTTTTAGTTTCAATAAAATTATGCATCATTTAGAATAAAACTAATCCAGTTTTAAAAAATGTTATATATTAAAATAAATGGTTGAACTTGAGAAGAATTATATCATCATAATGGAAATCACTTCTTTTTAGTTTTTTTTTAATTCTACAAAAAATGCACATTTTTGTTTTTTAGTTAATTATATTTCATATAACTATATTAAATAATTAAAATTTCGTAATTTTCTGTTTAAATCTGTATAAATAAAAAAAAATTGTTATTTTTATGGGTTTTAATAATTTAATTAAATCAAGTAAGTTTCTAAAAAAATGATTTAAAATTTATTAGAATATTAAGAATTATTATTACTACGCATAGTAGTAATTTTATAATATTTAAATCAAAATGCAAAGCTAATTTAATTCAGTATAATTAATTGCATAATACTTGTTTTAATAGTTTAAAAAAATTGTATTCGAATTAAGGACAAACTAAATACACATTTAATTTTATTCAACTTGTTCAATATTTCTTGTTAATATTTGATTATAAAACGTGATTTGTTTCAATTCTATAAACATTCAAGCGATATTGTTAATATCCATAGGCAATATAGACCAATTGATCACAATTTTTTAATATTGTTTATAAATATAATTTAATTCAAAATTTCTAATTTTACAGCTTATTATTTCTTTAAATTCAAATTTTATTCATCTCTGTAATTTCGGTTTTATTGCACAGATGTCATAAACGCTTTCGAATTCTCGTTTTCAGTTTTTTCATGTGAATAATATTCCATTACATATGCATCAAAATTGTTGGAAGTTCCAACTTTTTTTTTAGAAAGATCATTAATCATATAATTTTTGACCAATATATATATATATATATATATATATATATATATATAACATATATTATATATATATATATATATATATATATAACAATACACAGAAAAACGACGCCATACTCAATAAGCTACAAAAAATAATATAGGAATTCAAAATATTTTTGCGTAAGATTTTTCACAGCATAGTAAGATTTTTTTTTAAATTTTGTTACACTAACATCATTATAAATGTGCAACGGAAACTTTTATATATTCCAAATGATACATAATAATTTAAATTTAGCAATGAAAACAATTCCACGCCGTAAAAGATCTCTATTTGGAAACTGTGCCACAATTATAATGTCGAATGTTGTTTTTTTTTTACTCAAACAGTTCTATTTGAATTTGGAAATAACTCTAAAATAACAAATAAAACAGTCAAGTGGTAAAAAACAGTTTTTATCCAATTTTACGAGTTTTTAAAAAGCTCTATGCAACTATAAAATTAAATTCTAGAAAGTTACTTAAGTTCATACACCACTAGTTCTAATTCTATTTGTATAGATATTTGAAAAACAATATATCAAATGATAATAAATATATGTTTTATTTATTTAATTTAATTTAATTATATTATGTTATATATATTTAATTAAATTTAAAAAAAACTAATACAAATGCAATGCTTTTACTGAATTAAAAAATCAAGATTAATAACAATTTTAAAATAATTTATACAATTTAGAATGATTTTAAACAGAAAATATTATTTAGTGAATTTTAATTTTTGTTTTTATCTAATAAACTAATTTCCCTCATTAGTTGTATCAATTCCACTCAAAAATGATTCATATAAGAATCCTATTTAATTAATTTTATTCGCAATATTTAATTCAACAATTTCATGAATATGATTATTTGATAAAAAGTGAACAAATCTAGATTTATTAAAAAATATATAAATATTTCTCTCTAACATATTTTTCAATTTTTGGAACAAACTTTGTTAAGCTCGATTTGTTGTTTGGAAAAAGAATTTTATTCAAATAATTTTATTCACTATATTTAATTCAACAATTTTATGAATATAATTATTTGATAAAAAGTGAACAAATCTAGATTTATTTAAAAATATATAAATATTTCTCTCTAACATATTTTTCAATTTTTGACACAAACTTTGTTAAATAAAGTTATAGGTTACAGACGTTTTAAAAGCTCGATTTGTCTCATCATCAGTAAGAAAAATTATTGTTATAAAAATTCTTATCATTTATTTATAAAATGTGTTTACATTATTAATATAGTTATTAATTTGCACTTGATGATGGCATCTAGAACTCATAACATTACTTAATAAAGTTAGTGCAAAAAATATTAGTATTGTATAGGTATGTTGAGTGTTTTATTACATAATATATATATATAATAAAAAACTGATATTTTAAGAATCAACAAACAACAATTCCATAACATATTCCTTCCACTTCGTCAAAAAAAAACTAATACATGACCAAGAGATGTCGAAGAACAAAAACTTCTTCAGTCATAATTCGACAACAGTTTTGGTAACACGTGAAGAACAATATTTGGTGACCCTTTCATTTTTAAAGTGACCCTTGGATAAAAATAAATATTAATAAAAACTTTTAAAATTTTTCAAATTATTTAAAGTTTGTTCAAAAGTGTTTGGTGAAAGGATATTTTGATTTTTTTGCAAAGGTAAGTTGTAGTATAAAATATTCTTGAAGGTTAAAGGTTGAAATTCAATTAGTACAAAAAAAAATTTGGATATATATATATATATATATATATATATTATTTTTGACACTCGATGCGTGTCATCATTTTATTGTGCATTTTTACTATAAAATTATCTATTATTTTCAATATTCAATTAATTTCATTAGTAGAAATTTAATTTTATCAAATTATAGTTTTATAAAAAAATCAAAAATGTAAATATAAAATTCAGAGTGCATAATATACATATATATGTACGTTTTGACACTCAATCTGTGTCATAATTTCATTGTATATTTTTTATTATAAAATTGTCTATCTATTCCAATTAATTTTATAACTACGAGTTTAAAAATAGCAATTTATAATTTCAAGTAAAAACTAAAAAAATTAAATATAAAATTATGACGCAAAATATACCTGCATATGTACGTTTCGACACTAAATGTGTGTCATCATTTTATTGTACATTTTATATTATAAAATTGTCCATATGTATACATTAATTTCTATTTACGAGATTAATTAACATTTTATAATTTCACACAAAAAATCACAAATATAAATTTTATCTAAAAAGCACAGTGTACGTTTCGACTCTAAATGTGTGTCATCTTTTTTCTGTACTAAACCAATTACTCTAAAAAAATATTTTATTTAAGATTTACTTCTTAAAATTCATCACACTATATTATACAAATTATTAAATAAATATTTGAGACTTGTTTTACTACGTTTTGACACTAAATGTGTGCCATCGTTTTCTTGCACTACACTTAAAATGCACTTTTATATTCATTTATTTAAATAATTATAATTTTAATTCAGATATAAAATAAAATACTAAATAAAATGAGAGATTTTGGTTTTATATTGTCTTTGTATTAACATTTAAATAAATATTAGACATCTCTAACATTTAAATAAATATTAGAGATTTGTGTGACTACGTTTCGACACTGAATATGTGTCATCATTTTTTTGCTTTGCTTTTATTATACTTTTTATTTTCAAACTTTTGAATTTGATTAAATTATAATAAATATAAATAAAAAATCCAAGTGTTTTAAGCTAATTATTAGAAACGTAAAAAATTTATGATATACGTTTCGACACAGAATGTGTGCCATCATTTGTCTTTCCTAAAAAATAATATTTCAAAGTAATTTATTTATCAATACATTTGGTTGTTATTTATTTGTCTTTTAGTCAATTTGAAACTCTTGTTTGATGGCACGCATTTGGTCACAAAATGTAGATAATATATTTTTTATTATATAATAAAAAAACAGGACCGAATTATGTAAAACAATATATTACATAATTCGGTCCTGTTGATTTGCAAACGAACCAGTAATATATTTCAGTGCATAGAAAGTGCATATAGAAGTCAGTTGCATCATGCAATCCTATACAATATCTAACAAATAAATAAACAGCTGGATAAAAATAATAAAAAATAATAAAAAATTTTAATAAATGAATTTTAAAAATCTATTTAATAATAATAGTTATTGAAATGACACTATACACTAAAATATGTGATGCACGTGCAAGATTTCTTGTCATTAACAGTGAAACCTTTTTGGCCCTAGAAAATTCTTTGATTTTTTATATGTAATATAAATGTACAACTCTGTAATAATAAAATATATTTTCAATATTATACAATTAACACAGTTTCTAAATTCGGTCCTGTAAATTTGCTTTTATAAGTGAACACAGAAAAAATGTGCTTTACCCTTCGTTTTAGTAATTTCAAAATTAAATATATGATTTATTTATTTTTATTAAATATTTTTTATAAAAATATATTTGAGATTTAGTCAAAAATAATTTTATACGTGTATATTTTGTTCTAATTTTATAAATTTAAATTATACAAAATTATCTTTCCTATATCATTTATTTATTTATATAAATCTTATCTAGAATTGAACCTAAAGGTAAATTTACGTGCTACAGTTAGTGGCGCCACTATGGAGTGCGCAAACTGCTTTGAAACTAATTTCTCTATTTAAATACCTTATTATAATCTCTATATACTCCAAATACACCTCTGTAACAATCCATTACTCAAATTTAATTATTTTTTACCCAATTCGTCTCTGTATTATTGCATTTAAACGCGCAGTATGCAACTTATCTAATCTCAGTTGACATACAGACTCCGTCCGATAAGGAAATAAAATTTAGTTCAAAACAATTGTTTATAATAAATTGTGTTGTTGAAAATTAATGAAATTTATAATTTTAATAAATTATTTGAAGTTTATGGTAAATTTAAAAAATATAATTGAGAGGTTTTAGTGAAAATTGGGGATAGGAAAAATTAAAATAAAATTAGGTGTCGATGATAATAATTGTGATATTCTTTTGTGAATATTTGTTTAAAAACGAAATATATGAAAATTAAAGTAAAAATTATAATGAATTATTTTTGTAGAAAATTAAATTTTTTATCCAATTTTTTATTATTTTGTATTAATTTATTAATCTAGAACCAAATTATTTATATTTTTGAGATATTTTTTTTGTAAATATGTTAAAGCAAATAATTTCAATTACATTTGAAAATTATTATTATAATTATTAAATTAAAGTGATTTTTTTTTTAAATTTAACGTTCAATCATATATTAAACCAATTTTAAAATTATTACTTCATATAAAATTATTTATTGTGTTATACCAAAATTTATATTAAAATCATAAATAAATTATATTAAATCATATATAAATTAAATTTTATATAATTTAAAAATTCTGTGCTCTATTTATTTATATTTTTAGTGGTAAAATGAGTTAGAACTTTCAAAGGATTTTATAATATTATTTTTGTTATATATTTAAAGTGTAAAAGTGTGAAATAAAATATTATAATTTTTAATTAATTAGAAGAAAAAACGAAGCTGAAACCAAAAAATGGATGTACGTATTACATTTTTTTCATATATATATATTTGGAGACTATTTTGTACATTTTTGTACAATTTTGTAAATATCTTTATAATTTTATATGGAAGGTTGAAAATATGTTAACAAAAAAATCTAAGAATTTATCATATTGTAACAATTTTTGCTAACAAACAATTAGCACATGCGTAACCGGTCATTTTTATAGTTTTTGCAAAATATTTGATTAAATTTGTATATAAAGACTATAATTTTTTAATTATGTTGAAAAACTAATAAAGTTCTGCATATTTTGTACTATTTTGTAATTTTAAAAGTTTTTGCAAAAAAAATAAATTAAAATGCATACACCAAAATAATAGAGAAAGTTTGCAAAAGCTCACATGGACATTTTTTTAGTAGGGATAAAATATTTTTAAAAATTCATATCGATAGAGATTAAATTTGTATGAAAATGCTGCCATATTTTGGTTTTGTTAGAAATCTAATAAAATTCTGCTTATTTTGTACTATTTTACAATTTCAAAAGTTTTTGCACAAATTTGTTAAAATACAAATTAAAATGTATACACCAAAATAATAGAGAAACTTTACAAAAGCTCTCATGGACATTTTTTCAATTGAAATGAAATATTCAAAAAAAAATATATATCAATATAGTATTATTATAATAAAATTATGCATCATTTTCAGTATTTTGCAATACTTATTCATTAACAAAAATTATTTATTATTACAAGTTTTGGGAACAACCAATTTTCACAGACGTAACCCGAAGGTTTTTTCAGTTTTTGCAAAATATTTTATTAATTCTGTATAAAAATGCTGTTATATTTTGGGCTTGTTAAAAAGCTTTTTTGTAATATTCTGTATTTGTCTAAGTTTTTGCAAAAAAATATTAAAATTAATACTCCACAAAAAGTAGAGAAATTTTGCAAAAGGTCTCATGGACATTTTTTCATTTGAAATTAAATATTCTGAAAAATTTATATAAATCTGAAATTAATGAAATTATGCATTATTTGTAGTACTTTGCAATATAAGTTTGTTAACAAAAATGTTATAAAAAACTAATCAAACCTAAAAATTATAACTCAAACAAATTTTGTGTGTCTGAACCGCAAAATAAATTTAGTATATAAATATAAATTTTACTTCTATAAATAATTTTAATAGTTAATTATAAACAAAGTATTGTTCACAGCTAATTATTTTTTATTATTATTCATAAATATTAAATAACAACAATTTGATGTATTTGATGAATCAGGAAACATTTAACGAGAATAATAAATAAGAAAGTGTCGATTCAAAAAGTGAATGTTCGGTAGGTGGAAATGCGGAAATCAATTTCACGACGTTTATTATAGGAAATATCAAAGAAACTAAGTATTTATATTTATTATTATTATTTTATAAGTTTTATAAGTATATATTTTATGACTTTTTGCGGATATTAAAGCAAAAAAGCGCCTAAATATGCGGAAAACACAACTTTGTTGCTTGTCAGGAAGTTGCGGAAGTAATGATTTTTTGTGAAAAATTTTGTGAGAAAAATTTAGAAACTAAAAATGCCAGAACATAGGAAATTGTATATACTTTTGATAAAAATTCAGTTTGTTTCTACACCTCATATAAAATTTATGTGATATTTATGCCAAACAAGCAAAAATACTACAATTTTATTAGCTTTTGATTAAAATAAAAACTTTTTATATGATGAAACAAAATTTTATGGATTTTATGATAAAAACCACATCAAGATGCAAATCTACTTTCAACATTTTTGAAAATATTTTTGACCAAATCTAAAAATACTAATAATGCTGTAAAATACAAAATTTTAACTACTTTTAACATAAATTAAAACAAATTATACGTTTCATACAAAACTTTTACTAAATTTACAAGAAACTAAAAAAATCCTCTCCAAATTTTCTTTGCCCTCATCTAAATAGTGTTTTATATATAAAATCTTACGATGTTTTATGTTCAATATTACGATGTTTGGTCGTAAATATTACAAATTTATAAATGGTTTTTAAAAAATTTACAATAATACAAAATATGTAGAATTTAATAAGCTTTCAGACACAATAAAAATATTTAGTGCAATACAAAGTTTTGCAGTTTTTGCCAGGAACTAAAAAAAAGCACGTCCAATGTTTAGATTCAGTTTTTATTAAATTTTACCAAATCTATTAACAAAAAACAATAAATTTTTATAGCAAATATTGCAAATAGTCTCTAAAATATTGGGTTGTCAAATATCTCCTTTCCGCTTTTTTGCTCTTGGTTTATAATACAAAAAGGCGGAAGGGAGATATTTGACAACCTTATAAATAAAATTAAAAATCAAGTATAAATTCATCAAAATTTTACCAAAATAACATTTCTTTAACACTATGTTGCAAAAATACAATGAATCTCATTATATAACAGTTTAGTTGATTTTTTTGACATTTAGCGCTAAAAATAGTACAAATTATATAATTCGTAATTGAATTACATCGATTACATATTCGATTAATTTCTCTTTTTTACAATCGAAAATCGTTTTAGATGATTCGACAATTTTAATTCAGAAAACAAATTGCAAAGTAACGATTAACATAACAAGTTGAGTAAAAATATTTAAAACAGAATCTCTTTGTGTAAACAAATGATTATAATAAATTATGAAAACGAGATTTTCCTCGGTTTTTATGTAAGATAAAAGGCTATAATTTACATACATAATTTATTATAGAATAAATAAGTTCCGGATAATTATTTTCCTTATTATAATGTCAAGAAATTCAAGATTTTCAGTAAAATCTTGTTCCTTGTCAATGTGATCAATCTAGTTTGCGTTCTGAATTGAAAATCTTGACATAATAATCTTTGGTTTGCCTTGAAATTGTTTAAACAATATATTCTTATGTGCATAATAATAAATAAATGCAGTTTGAAATGACATGCAATTGCACGTGCACGCCCTTGACAACACGAAAGATGTTGAGTCAGTTGCGTTTATTTTTTTTTCAGTTTTGGGGTAAAAACTTTGAAATTTTATATTGGAGGATAAAAATATTTTGATTGGGTTTAAAAGGTGATAGAATTGTGCTTTTTTATAGTACCACAAAATATTTAGAAAATTTTATATGTTCCTCAAAATGGCGTCAAATTTAGACAAGTGTATTGAGATGTTTGAGTGAGTTGTATTCTGTTTTTTAGTTTTGGGATAAAAACTTCGAAATTTTGTATTGGAGGATAAAAATAATTTGATTAGATTTAAAAGGGGATGAAAGTGTGCTTATTTTCCAGTATTACAAAATATTTAGAAAATTTTATTTGCTCCTCAAAATAGCGTCAAATATAAACACATTTCAAAACATATTTTATTTATGTAGAGTAGAGAGAGTTGCGTTCTTTTTTTTTAGTTTTTAGTCAAAATTTTTAAAATTTTATATAGAAGATAGAGAGCCAATAACATTCAGTATTTTACAGTATTTATTTCAATAATAACAGACATTTATAAATATTTTAAAATAAAATAACAATTGACGACTTTCAAATATCAAATCTACAATTATCCAAGCACACTTTTTAGATTGTATGAAAAATCTCAATAAATGTATATAAAAGTGTACAATTATTTTTATATTAATTGAAAGCTCATAAGATTCTGCCTTCTACAATATTTATTTCAGCAGCTACAGACAACAATAAATACTTTAAAATAAAATATCAATTGACGAATTTCAAATGTCTAATATTTATAGAGACATATTGAATATTAAAAACGATCCGGACGCACTTTTTCAAAATTTATAAAAAATCTCAATAAAAGTATTAAATAATTTTTACATCAAATGAAATCCAATAAAATTCTGCATCTTACAGTATTTATTTTACCAATTGACTAGAAGAAAAAATATTTTAAACAAATCAACAACTTTCACACATCAAATCTTCTTACAAATATAAAAAATTATTTACTACTCGTGCGCACTTCTGAATTTATAACATAATTAAATAAATTTATATAAAAGTGTCAAAATATTTTTACACCACTTGAAAGCCAATAAAATTCTGCATTTTACTGTACTTATTTCACTAATTGTCAAAAAAAAAATTTAATAAATCAACAACTTTCACACATCAAATATTTTCGTACAATATTGATAATCAAGAACTACCCCTTAGTGTACGAGTTTGTACCCAAGCTTACTAATTCTTATATAATTACTATTAGGTATTTGACACAATTCTATGTAAGTCTCTATTGAAAATAAGATTTGTCCAAGTCATTGTTTAAGAAAGTGAAACTACGTTCCTTTGTGTTATGTAATAGTCTTTAATAAATTCGTTCTAATGAATTAGCATAATTGTTCAAATATTATGAAATTATTATTATTTATTAAATATTAGAATTATTATATTAGAATTATTATATTAGAATTGTCTTGTCAAATTATATTTAAAATTGTTTAGAATATATAAAATAGCAAAAAATGATACAGAAACTTATTTTTTTTAACAATTTTTTTATATATACAGTTTTAATCATTTATTTTTTATAGTAATAATTTTTCTACAATTATTTATGAATATTATATGAGGTAACAAATAAAAGTTGAAATATCATAATAAATTACGTATTTAAAACAAAATTAGGCAAGCAACATTAGGCTTTAGAAATATTTTTTAATGATTTTCCTCAATTTTTCATGAAATTCTTCTAAAAAATATTTTTGTTTTGTTTATTTTTTTCATTAATCATTGAAATAAATTCAAGAAAGTATTTTACAACATACAATTCGCTCCAATGACTCAGCCAAAAAAAAATAAGAAACAATATTATGAAATTGTCCCTAATTGTAAGATTACAATGCAAAAAATTGAATTGATATGAATAACATTGAATTAAATCAGAATTAGGTCAAAATACTTCAAATACATTCAGACAAATACTTATACTTACGTGTAAATACTTGCCAGAAGGTAAAAATCAATACAAAGACAAAGATAAATTTTTAGACATAGATGTAAAAATAAAAAGTTTTATTTAAAAATCAATTCTACGTGGAAAAAATGCCTTATAAAATCCATAACTACTTGCCAAAAGGTCTTACATCTCCAATATAACCTTCGCAATTTCTGCAAAAATCACAAATGAGCTCCAAAAAAAATTTACCAACCCTTCAAACCCTATTAACTTTATCTTCCCTTGAAAAATTGACGATTTTCAATTATCAAATCTACAATTACGCGAGCGCGCTTTTTGAGACTTTATAAAAAATCACCAAAAATTTGTATAAAATTGAAAAAATATTTTTATATCAATTCAAAGCTAATAAAATTCATCATTTTACAGTATTTATTTCAAAAATTATAGACAATAATGAATACTTTAAAATAAAGCATCAATTGACGAATTTCAAATGTCTAATTTTTATAGAGACATATTTAATATTAAAAACGAACCAGACGCACTTTTTCAGAATTCATAACAAATCTCCATAAATTTATATGAATGTATAGAAATAATTTTACACCAATTAAAAGCAAATATAATTCTGCATCTTAAAGTATTTATTTTACCAATTGTCTAGAAGAAAAAATATTTTAAATAAATTAACAACTTTCACACTTCAAGTATTTTCGTACCAAAATTGAAAATCAAGAACAACCCTTTTAATTCTACCTGCCCTACATATTTTTGCTCAGAAGTCCTTTACAATAATGTATTTTTTTTCTTTTTTTTCAGAAAAATAGCAGTGATACCGAACAAATAACTAAATCCAAGGATTTTGTCCTAGATTGTGAAATGTCCTGCGAATTGGATCTAGGAGATCCTCCTCAGGAGTTAAAGGAGTATAGCAAAAAAGAACTTGGTGAAGATCCTGATACAATTGCCAAAGTTTTGCAGGATTTCAGGGATCTTATATATGGTAAGAGGGATGAAATATTAGGGATAAAAAATCCTCAAAAAATGGTTTTTGTTGGACGTAAATTGCACCAGTAGAAATCGTTTAACACAACAGTTGCTCAAACAGGGTATGGTGCGGCACAAAGGTGCAATTTGACTTTGAGCTATTATATTGCGAAAACCAGACCAATTTTATGACAACAAATTAAGCATATCGAACAAACTACTATCTGACTATGTTCAGTAAAATTCCAAGCTAAATCATTGGTGTAAAAGTGTTTTTTTTCTGTTTTTCAAAAAATTGAATTGAATTTAGTACTTTTCACCTTAACTAGGTGCAAGCTTTTACAAGGGTTATTTTATAAAAAAAAACTGTTGAATTTAACTTAAAATTAACATTACATCTTATAAAACAATTAAATAACGTATACTTAAAAATTATATTAAGCTCTCGTAAACTAAACAACAGTGCTCACGACCAAAAAACCTAACAACGAAAAAACGTGGTGCGGCACAAAGGTCCAATTTGACTTTGAGCAATTAAATTGCAAAAACCAGGTCAATTTTATTACAACAAATTAAGCATATCAAACAAACAACTATCTGACTATGTTCAGTAAAAATTCCAGCTAAATCGTTGGTGTATGAATATTTTTTTTGCTGTTTTTTGAAAATTTGAATTGAATTTAGTCCTCTTTATCTTAACTAGTTGCAAGCTTTTACACGGGTTATATAAAAAAAACTGTTGAATCTAACTCAAAATTAACAATACAACGTATTAAACTATTAAATAACGTATACTCAAAAATTATATTGAGATCTCGTAAACTAAACAACAGTGCTCACGACCAAAAAAACTAACAACGAAAAAACGTGGTGCGGCACAAAGATCCAATTTGACTTTGAGCAATTATATTGCAAAAACCAGGTCAATTTTATAACAACAAATTAAGCATATTGAACAAACAACTATCTGACTATGTTCAGTAAAATTCTCAGCTAAATCATTGGTGTAAAAATGTGTTTTTTGCTGTTTTTCAAAAATTTGCATTAAATTTAGTCCTTTTTATCTTAATCAGTTGCAAGCTTTTACACGGGTTATATAAAAAAACTGTTGAATTTAACTTGAAATTAATAATACGACGTATTAAACTATTATATAACGTATACTTAAAAATTATATTAAGGTCTCGTAAACTGAACAACAGTGCTCACGACTAAAAAAACTAAAAACACGAGAAAATACTCTTGTTATGGATTTTCAAACAAAGCAATTTATATTCTGATATCAAAGTTGTAAGAATCAAGATGATGGTTGGTTATACATTTTTTGCCCTCTACTTGCAAATATTAATGCTTAAATATTCTTAGCTTTACTTGTTTTTTAGATATTTTAAGTAGTGGGCTTTTTTTACAAAGAATGAAGTAAAATTTGTATAATATTCTATTAGAATCCTTAAAGATTTTCATGAATTAAATTTAACATAAAAAAATTGTACTAAAAAATATCAAATTGTTACGTATAATTAGTTTAAATATTCATTTCAAATAAACATTATATATATATATATATATATATATATATATATATATATATATATATATATATATTTCTTTTAATTTTTATTGAACTGTTTATATTTTCTTCTGACTCACATCTTGTTAATAACACATTTTAATTTTTTCCAATCAGACTTTGAATTTTTGCGTAAAAACTTGTAAAAACTGGTAAATAATTTATTCTAGTAATTTGTTGAATAAATTATTTAAATATAAATAATGATATTTCAAGTGCTCTCGTATTTATTTGAATAAAAATATAAATAAAAATCTATTTCAAGTGTTTGGTAGGAAAACATATATGCATTGGATTTAGTTGAAAATATATTTATGTGTTTATTTATAGATTTTATTATATATTTGTTTATAGATGGCATGTTTTATAAAAATAAACTATAAATAGAAATTTTATATATGTTATTTATATGTTTATTTAATTTAATATAAATTTTGGAACGTGAGATAATATTGCTATAGTAATTTTATTAACTTCCCGTAGGGTAAGTTATAGTAATCGCAATAAAATAAAAAATGAAAATTTTTATATATCTTTACGTTTCAGAGGTTTCTGAATATTTTGGCATACCTTAGAAAAAATGGATGTATGTGTGTGTGTGTGTGTGTGTGTGTATGTATGTATGTATGTATGTATGTATGTACGTGTGTGTATGTATGTGCGGATACAAATTTTCGTCGACGATTTCGAGAACACGGATCAACCGATTTGAATAATTCAAAAAACATTCAATTCGTATTGATAAGGAGACGTGCTGATTAGTTTTTGGCAAAGGCAGGTCTAGCCGTTCCGAAGATACGGGGCAAAAAGTGCCGAAAACGGTAACTCAGTTTTTAAGAGAACGGAGCGTTCGATTTGAATAATTCAAAAAACATTTTACTTGTATTGACAAGATGAAGAATCGATACAACTTTGATGATGGTAGGTCTAGCGGTTTCGGAGATATGGAGGAAAAAGTAAAAAAATGAGCCATTTGGTGGACAAAAATGATCATTAGACATATGCACATCAAATTATCAGATATTTTATAAAGATTTTAACAATCAGTATACATTTTGTTAACATTCCTATGGGTTCCGTACCAATGCTTATGCGTTAGACAGCGACGCGGCGCTTACGCGCTTTATATTTTGTCCCTATGCAGTTAAAGCAGTACGATTGCTTTGAAAAAAAAGTTCAGATCTTCCACAATATGTCAAAATAAAGAAAAGAATTTTTTTTTCGAAAAAAAATAAAAAAAAAAAAAATTTTTTTTTCAAAAAAGAAGTAATTTTTTGTACAATTTATAGTTTCTCAAAAATCTTATTTTTTCAAAGTAAATTTTTTTCAAAAATGTTAATCGTTTTTAAAAAAATAATAATTTTTGGTACGGGAAGTTCCAGCAATTTGCCTTAAGGCACGATGCCTTAATTGCCTTAAGACAGAATTCCACTTACAGCTAGTTTAAATTGAAAAAGTACTTTAGTGTAATAAAGTGTCATTTTGTTCAAAATTTCAATATGCAAGTATATATAACTAGTTGTACTATATTTTAGTAAATTTTATCTAGTTTTTATAATGTAAATAAATTAAAGTGTCCAGAACAAAACTTTTATACATTTAATTTTTTTCTTAGAAAGAGGAGAATGCAATCCACATAGAATGGACGACAAATATCTAACTAGATTCTTACGAGCAAGAGGATTCCATTTGGAAAAAGCACATAGACTGGTAAAACTTCATTTATTAAAAAAAAAATAATAGAATTTATATTTATATAGTTTTAAACAACACTTAAAAATAAAACTGAAAAAATATGTCACCATATTGAAACATTTTGTGGTATGTAAAAAATTGGAGAATTCGATTGATAAAAAAGTGTTCATACTAAATTATTATGGATTTTATACACGCATTTTAAATTTTTACTTCAGAAGTTCTATAAATATATTATAATATTTTTTTACAATATTGTATCTAATTTTAACTAACAGTTAGAACAAATTCTTACCTGAATATTTGCAGCAAATTCATTTGGAGATTTTATATTAAGTCTTGTATGTCTGAAACATAAATAAAATATTATTATCAAGGTATAGTTGAGACTTTTGGTAGAGAAAGATAAGTTCTTAACTTTTTATTAAATTATTTAAATTATTTCATTTCTCGATAATATAAACAAAAAATACTATTGTAGAGCAGGATTCTTAAATTTATTCCAATGCTATAATTAAATATTATTTATTGTAATTTATTTTAGACAAATATATACTGAAGTCCAATTAGATAAAATCACTTATATGGTTCCGTGTTTTTTTATAATTTTGAACGATATATATATATATATATATATATATAAATAAATATATAAAATTATATTTATGACCTTCATATATATATATATATATATATATATATATATATATATATATATATATATATATTAGTGTTTTTTAGATAATGTTATGAAAGTGCTAGCATAAATAATTGCAAAATATTTTGCAATTATTTACGTACTCAGCTTTTATTGCATTATTATTGCGTATTTTGCAAATACTAATATATATATATATATATATATATATATATATATATAATAAAATTAATTGATTTGAAAATTAATGATTTTATATGTCATAGTTTTTTTATTTAAAATTTGTAATATTTTATTAAAATTAATGATTTTGCACTAAATTGTTAATAAAATGTCATACAATCCAATTTAAAATTAAAATTTTAAATATTTTTACCAAATTGATTGATTTGTACAAGACATAAAAATATCGACTACTTTTTCAAGAAATTGTTTACAATTTACTAAAAAGACTAAATTGTTCAAGTTAGAATCGAAAAACAATATTTGTATTTAAGTTTAAGTTAATAATTGGGTGTACATAAGAAATTTTAATTTTAATTATAAAATATTTTATAAAAATTTTTTGACTCGTGTAAAAGCTGAAGGAAATTATTAGTATGCCTGTTAGTGAAATTGTTTATAATTAATAAAACGAACAAGCTAATATAAATTTATTTATAAAAACGATACTTAGATGAATTGTTAATAAAATATCGTACATTAAAATTTTATCAAAAAACTTAAAATATTTTTAAAAAATTATTTATCTCGTGCAAAACCTGAACATTTTTACACATTTTGTCTTGGATATGTAACAAAATTATTTATAACTATGATAGCAAGCAAATTAATTGCAGTCTAATGTTATCAAATCATACTTATGTATATTTTTAATAAAGTTTCGTACACAAAATTATAAAATTGATTTCTAAAATATTTTATAAAAAATATTAAACTCGTGCAAACCCTTGACAATATTTTTAGTACTCTTGGATACCATGTGACAAAATTACTTATAACTATAAAAATAAACAAACTATTTAAAATCCAAATTCAACAAAACCTACTTAAATATTTGGTTAACAAAATAGAAAACACAAAATTTTTAATATAAAATCCCAAATATTTTTAAAAAAAATCTTGAACTTCTACAAAACCAAGACGAGATTTTCATCCACCCAGGACACTTCTTCACAAAATTGCGATAACTCCCGTACTAGTCAGAATTTTTCAAAATTTCAAATTATATCCTATAAACAACTGATTTCTAAATATTTCTGTATTTTCAGATGGTAAAATACTATAATTTCAAAGAAGATAATCCCGAATATCACGAAGACGTCAACCCCTTAGATCTCCGACACATTGGCGAAGATGACATTATGACTGTTTTGCCATATAGAGAACAGACAGGACGTCGGATATTGCTTTATAGAATCGGTAAAATAATAATTGATACCACCTAATATAGGGTATGCCATGTAACATTTTTCATTTTCATTTTTATTTCAACGATCAGCCGAGGCTTTTTTTCCTCATTTTTGAATGAAATTATTATAATCATTATTAACTGAATTAATTGCATTATTAACTGAAAGGATTGTACTTTCAAATAAAAAAAGAAATTTGAGAAAATATTCAATAGTTTGTAAAAAATAAAGTTATTTGGCGGACCCTATACTACCAAATACCACCTAAGATCACCTGATACCATCTAATACTACTAAATACCACCTAATACCACATAATAAGTAACACTGAAAATTATCTAGCACCACCAAAAACTATTTTATACTACCTAATACCACAAAATATCACGAATTACTACCTATTACCGCTAAATATCGCTAAATACCACTAAATATCACCTAATACCACATAATAAATGCTACTAAAAGCCATATAGTACCACCAAAAACCATACAATACCACCTGATACACCTAATATTACCAAATACCTCCAACTACCACCCGATATCACCGAATACCACCACATACCATCTAATACCACATAATAAATACTACTAAAAGCCATATAGTACCACTAAAAATTATCTAGTACTACCAAAAACCACCTAATACCACTAAAAACCATCTTGTGCCAAAAAATACCACCAAATACCTATAAATACCAATAAATACTACCAAATACCATCTGATACCACATAATAATTACCACTAAAAACTATCTAGAACCACCAAAAACTATCTACTATCATTAGATACAATCTAATGTTACCTAATACCTCCAACTACTACCAAATACCACCATTTACTGCCAAATACCACCTGATACCACATAATAAATACCACTGAAAACCATCTAGTACCGCCAAAAGCCATCTAATACCACCAAAAATCATCTAGTAGTACCCAGAACATTCTAATACAATCTAATACCACCAAATACCTCCAGATACCACCTGATACCACCTAATAAAAATCACCAAAAACCATCTAGTGCCACCACAAACCATCTAATACCACCAAAAAAACACCAATACCACCAAATACCACCTAATACCACAAAATACCACCAAAAAAATTAAACGAAAAATTTTTTTCAGGTAATTGGGATCCAAGTAAATTCGGCATCGAGGAATTATTCAAGGCGACTCTGGTGATTTTGGAGTTAGGCGTTTTGGAGCAAAGGGCTCAAATTTTGGGAGGCGTTTGCATTTTCGACCTGGCGGACATCACTATGCAACACGCCTGGCACGTAACGCCATCTGTTGCCAGGAAAGTTGTCGAACTCATGGTGGTAAGATAAAAGACAATTGTGGTATTTGTAGAAAATTCTGGCAAAAATTATAAATGTTTTTTCATGTTTAGACAAGTTTTCCCATGAAGACTTATGCAATTCACATCCTGAATCAATCGTGGGTTTTTGAGGTTATTTTTGCGATCTTCAGGCCGCTTTTAGACGCCAGAATGCGGGACAGGATTTTTTTTCATGGTGCTGATATGGAAAGCCTCCATCAGCACATAGATCCTAAATATTTGCCGGAGGTTTATGGAGGTTCGAGAGAAGAGTGCCCTTATTATATGTGGTTTGACAGTTTGAAGTACAATGTTGAGGTTATGGACGAATTAGCCTCCTTGGGCTACCGTTCGGAGGACAAGGATGTTGGGGTTTATAAACCTACTAGGACAAATTTTGAGGAATAAATGATATAAAAAAATTGTTGGAGGTGTTGAATGGTGGTGTGTATTTGTATTTTGGAGGCATTGTTTGTTTTTTGTTTAGGTTTGCAAGATTTTTGTGCGATAACCTATTATTATTCACAAAATTTAATACACAAAAATTGTTTTTGATTATTTTAACAAATCCCTAAAGTCTTATTTAATATTTTGTAGGACATCCTAGAAAACAATTGTCAAAATTTTGTTGTAAAAAATTATTGTTTAACGAGTTTTGAGAAAATCAAAGAAAAATTTTGTGAAATTTTCGTGGGACCACCAGGATGTTGGGGTTTATAAACCGACTAGGACGAATTTTGAGGAATAAATAATACAGGGAAATTATAGAGGCGATTAATCGTGATATTATGGGAAGTGTAATTGTATTTTCGAGGCATTGTTTGTTTTTAGTTTAGGTTTGCAAGATTTTTGTGGGGCAACCTATTATTATTTACAAAATTTAATACACAAAAATTGTTTTTGATTATTTTAACAAATCCCTAAGCTTATTTAATATTTTGTAGGACATCCTAGAAAACAATTGTCAAAATTTTATTGTAAAAAATTATTGTTTAACGAGTTTTGAGAAAATCAAAGAAAAATTTTGTGAAATTTTCGTGGGACCACCAGGATGTTGGGGTTTATAAACCTACTAGGACGAATTTTGAGGAATAAATAATACAGGGAAATTATAGAGGCGATTAATCGTGATATTATGGGAAGTGTAATTGTATTTTCGAGGCATTGTTTGTTTTTAGTTTAGGTTTGCAAGATTTTTGTGGGGCAACCTATTATTATTTACAAAATTTAATACACAAAAATTGTTTTTGATTATTTTAACAAATCCCTAAAGTCTTATTTAATATTTTGTAGGACATCCTAGAAAACAATTGTCAAAATTTTATTGTAAAAAATTATTGTTTAACGAGTTTTGAGAAAATCAAAGAAAAATTTTGTGAAATTTTCGTGGGACCACCAGGATGTTGGGGTTTATAAACCTACTAGGACGAATTTTGAGGAATAAATAATACAGGGAAATTATAGAGGCGATTAATCGTGATATTATGGGAAGTGTAATTGTATTTTCGAGGCATTGTTTGTTTTTAGTTTAGGTTTGCAAGATTTTTGTGGGGCAACCTATTATTATTTACAAAATTTAATACACAAAAATTGTTTTTGATTATTTTAACAAATCCCTAAAGTCTTATTTAATATTTTGTGGAACATCCTAGAAAACAACTGTCAAAATTTTATTGTAAAAAATTATTGTTTAACGAGTTTTGAGAAAATCAAAGAAAAATTTTGTGAAATTTTCGTGGGACCACCAGGATGTTCGGGTTTATAAACCTACTAGGGACGAATTTTGAGGAATAATAATACAGGGAAATTATAGAGGCGATTAATCGTGATATTATGGGAAGTGTAATTGTATTTTCGAGGCATTGTTTGTTTTTAGTTTAGGTTTGCAAGATTTTTGTGGGGCAACCTATTATTATTTACAAAATTTAATACACAAAAATTGTTTTTGATTATTTTAACAAATCCCTAAAGTCTTATTTAATATTTTGTGGGACATCCTAGAAAACAACTGTCAAAATTTTATTGTAAAAAATTATTGTTTAACGAGTTTTGAGAAAATCAAAGAAAAATTTTGTGAAATTTTCGTGGGACCACCAGGATGTTCGGGTTTATAAACCTACTAGGACGAATTTTGAGGAATAAAAGATATAGAAAAATTGATGGAAAAGATTAATGGTGATATTGTGGAAAGTGTATTTGTATTTTGGAGGCATTGTTTGTTTTTTGTTTAGATTTGCAAGATTTTTGTGGGACGACCTATTAGATCCTACCAAGTACATTCAATTTGAAGTTTCTTACACAAAAAAGGTTCAAGATTATTTTTACAAGTCCTGAAATAATTAAAGTATTATTTATTGTGGACTATAAACCTAATTTTTTTCTAAAAAATATTGTTATCTATAATAAATTATTAGTAATAATAAATATTTGATTAATGAGTTTTGAGAAAATCAAAGAAAAATTCTTAGAATTTTTATAGGACATCCCACAAAACCCAAAATAAAAATATTGATCAAATTTTATTTAAGGAAAATTTTTCCAGAATTTAGTGAGACATTCTTTCAGTGATACAAGAAAAAATATTATCTACATTTTATTCTGCAATTTTATTTGTTTTATTTATACAAAACAAATTTATATTTAATCTTAAATTTAAAAAAAAAACAAAATTTATTTGATTTAGAATAAGATAGACAAAAAATGAAACTTCTGGCAGAATTTTTGTATACATTTTTAAATATTTTGTTAAGATTTTCACAAGAATTTAGTTTTTATACGCTAAAAAATAAGAAAACAATTTTGTAAACAAATTAAATAATTGATAATAAGGATAAATTTGTACAAATTTTATAAAAAAATCAATCTAGATTTCTTTCTTTTCATATATCTATTTTTATATTAAAAACAGATACTCAAACTAAATAATGTAAAACTGAATGTCACTTTCTATAACTTTTGTTAAAAATAATTAGAACAAAACTTATATTTTTGTTACTATTTCATTGTACATATTTTTTTTATATAATTATTCATACAAAATTATTTGTTGTAAATTATTTTGTAGTAAAAATGGTTTAAACTATTTACAAATACATCACTAAATCATATATAGATATATGTAATTATATACACAAATATAAATTTAGTTATAAATAAAATTACATATATTTTTATCCAATGGAGTTGGATACTGAAATGTTAAATAAAATTTAATATAAAACTAAAACTGTTGTTTATATTTTAATAACATATATTTCAATAATATATATATATATATATATATATATATATATATATATATATATTTATATATATATATATAATATATATATGTATATATATATATATATATATTATATTATATATATATAATACTAGATGACCCGACAGACGATGTTTTGTACATATGTTTACAATTCAAATGTTCCATTTTTTTTAATAACCTATACTGATATTCAGCAGTTAGTTAAAAATTATTATGTTTTTTTACAATACAGTCTAGGAAAAAAAGAAAAAGACTGTTTATAGGGTTATTCCGGCAATTATTCGATTTTTTCCTTTAATTGAAAGTCTATTAAAAAAAATCTGAAAACAAATTAATTTCTTTCTATTTCTATTATCTGGATGTACGCCTGTTTAAAAGTATATTTTTAATTGTTTATATATTTATGTATAAACTTATGTATGTTTCTAGGCAAATTTTTTTAAATATATAATAAAGCCAATATGAAACATTTATGTTGAAAGAACAGTTTTACAGATGTTATGTATGAATATTGATATGAAAAAAGTTATTTTAATAATTTTATCTTCAAAATAAAGTTTTGGTTTACAATAACTTTTGGAAATGTTCTGAAAAAAATCTTGGTCTTGAATATCACGAAGATTGTATTTTATGAGCTTTTAAGCTTAAGATCCCTACAAAAGAAAATGTTAATGATCAAAATCATCCAAATATCTCAATTAATAAAGTATTTCGAATACTGTCATAAGTCACAATATATTTTAATTAACCTACAATATATAAAGTAGTTTTTGGGGCTTTTAAGCCCAAGATCCTCACAAAAAATGTTAATAATCAAAATTGTTTAGTCACAATATATTACGATTAACCTACAACACAATAAAAAAAAAATATTTAAAAAAATAGTCATTATTTTGAAAGCTTTCAAGCACAAGATCCTTGCAAAACAATGTTAAGGATCAAAAATGCTCTTAATGGTTTGACAGATCCAAAAAATAATGTTTGTGCTTTTTAGTTAAAGTAATATTCAATTAAAAAAAATATTTAAAAAAATAGTCATTATTTTGTGAGCTTTCAAGCACATGATCCTTACAAAAAATGTTAAAGATCAAAATTGCTAATAATGGTTTGATGGAGTGCAAAAAATAGCGTTTGTGCTTTATAAAAATTAAAAAAATAGTCATCAATTTGGGAGCTTTTAAGCACAATATCCTTAAAATGAATACACAATGATATTTTAGGCAAAATATCCTTACAAAAAATTGTTTCTTGTGGTTTGATAAAGTCCAAAAATAGTATATAAAACTTCAGAGTAAAAGTAGGCAATATTTACGTAAATTTATTTTTATTTAACAATATTTGTTACTTGTTTATAAAATGAACAAATTTATTGTTTCTAACTATATTAAAACGCGTTGCCATCTCTTAGCGTTTTGATTAAACATAAAGTTGAAGATTTCGAGGTAATTTATATATATTATTTATATTTGATAATAAAGAACTAAGACGTGTATCTGTTTATAATAATAATATAAACATGTGGTGTCTGGAAAAATGCAATTTTGCAAAATTTTTGACAAAATGTTCTTAGAATATTTAAATATTTAGTTTTGCTCAAGTCAGAAGTACAATCCAATAAAATTAATTTATAATATAAAGTATAGATTTTTCATTAATAATAAAATTTTGATATTTATACAGAATTTTGAAGAGTATTTTTAATACATTAAATATATTTTATGTCCATGCTAAAATAAATATTTAAATAAAAATTAACAATTTGATAATAAAAACAGTATTAAAATAAATTGCTAAAATCTTATTTTGAATCCTAAAAAATGTCATTTTGAAATACATAAACACAAAATATTTATATACATACATACATACATACATATATATATATATATATATATATATATATATATACATATATATCTTGTTTACACTATTGATAGTAAAATGTTTTTTTCCAGTATTTATATATGCGATTTAATTGCATAATTACTTTATAATATATAATTATAAAATACTTAGTACACTTAAAACTGGTTTTGGGATTTACGTTTGCAACAAATTGTAAATAAACAAGAATTTATATATATACATATATATATATATATATATAAATGTATATGTATATAACATTTTGCACAACCAAAATAATCGTCTATACAAATCAAAACAAAAAAAGTTTTGTAGGAGTTTGAAGCTTTTGGAGTTTTTGTTAAAGTTTTGAGCTTTATAGTTGCTAAATTATAAAATATTTATATACAATGTTGTACAAGGTTTCGTGAAGTGTTTTAGTAGCTTTAATTTGGTGTTTCTAAATTTAATTTTGGACCAGTGGTTCTCAAATTATAGCCAAAATTGTAAAACCATATCCCAAGAGAGTGACACATTTTTGATTAACACACTTATAATAGTTGAAGTCTTATAATTTTTAGACCATTTGTCATAGTTAATTAGTGTATTTTAATAAATTTTTAACTACAATATAGTCTATGAAGTGGCATCAAAATTTTCTACAAATCTTTACTAGTTTTCGAGATATAATAAATTTTGTGAAAACATGTCCTGCAACCAATACTAGAACTTGGGTATTACTTTAACATTTGGAAAATTGTAGTCCTTAAAATAATCAAAATTATTAAACAAATTATTTTGCAAAAAATAATTTAAAAACACAGTTTGTGAATATAATTTCTTTTATTAAAAATCTAAACAAAATTTAGACCAATTTGGTGTAAAAATCTAAAACAATGTCTACTAAAAAATGACCCACATCGTAGATCCAATGACAAAGCATTTTATAAATAGATTTATATATATATATATATACATATATATATATATACATAATTATGTATATTGATGTATCTTTTTTGTAACATCTCATTCGATACATATTAATTCGTAAATAAATCCTTGAAATAAATAATTATTTAATAAAAAAAGTCGTATTCAATGCGAATGCACGGTTCACCTCGTTTTCAATTCTCTTCAAGGAAAAAACAAGACGCGACCGGAATTCACTATAAAATTGAAATTATAGTAAATAACTTGGTAAAATTGGATAATTTGGTATATAAATTGATGGTAAATATATTAGTTTTTGGTAGGAAGCCCTTTTGTGTTAATAGTAAAGGATTTATGGCAGTAGGATAAGGTGAAAGTTGTGGTTATGGTTTTGTGACGTTCTTGTGCAAATTTGGTTGTAACTTCGATACTAATAATTTTTTTTCCAAAATTTTGATGTGCTTCTAAAGAATAAATATGTTCCATAAAATATTAGAATACGCAAAAACGTAATTTTTAATAGTTTGACCTGTACGAGGCTCCAAATATTAAACTTTATTGATCAGAAAACACAACAAATTTTCACTTGCCATCTGTACCCAACCCAATAATTATCTATTATTATACCAAATTCAAATCACATGATTATATTACTATTATTATATGAAATCTATACAATATGATAGATTCCAATCAGAAATTCAAAAGATTATCTAATTAATTCCCGTTCTCTCCTCGGTTCTACAAACGTCTATATAGTAAATTGCGAAACGATCATTATCTGGAACGAAAGAACGGATTTGTTCCAAGAGCAATGTCAGTCGGTTTTGAGAAGTCGAAGGACTTGGACAAAAAATTATTAGTTAACAAAAATAGTACATGAAATAAAATAATACTCTGTTTATAATAATAATAAGTGATTGATAGAGAAAAGAGTGTTTTTTAATATTTTGTGCTTACTGGATTTCTTTGGATTTTATTTTGTGAGTAAAAATTATTATTAGACATAAATTTGTCTGTTTACTATTTCTTACTCATTTAGTTAATGCCATATTAATAAAATTATTATTTCAACACTATTCAGTATTCAGTTGAGGTAGAATTTATTTTAAGAGTAAAAACTATGATTTTTTTACTATAATTTATTTTGTTACTACTATTTTTTTTATTTAGTTTGTGATTAGTGTTTTTCTAAATAAACTACTTTTATATAATTTTATTTATTAATTAAAGAATAAACAAACTTTTTTACTATTTTTATATAGTTAATAATAATTACGAAACATGATTTCAAAATAATTATTTTTTTTACTATAAATCAAAGCCAAATAATTTTTATGGTTTACGTTTTTGGAGTAAATTTTTCATTTTTTATATTAATTTGTGAGTATACAGACTTACCCCAGGGATTTATAATAATAGACAATATTTTAGATTATTTAATTTTGCACAATTGTGATTTCACCTATAGCTCAAAAGTTATAAATTATTTCGTGAATAAACATTTTGTTTTCATTTTTGTTTTAATTCAATTATTAATTTATTTAAAAAATGGAAGATAATCTGTTTCTGCAAACTCTATATGTTAATATGAAGTTATAAAATATAAATTAATGTTAATAATTTACTCTTCTAATTTAATAATTCAGCGAAATATGTTCATCCTAAGTTGAACTATCTTTTCTGTTTTTATTTAATTACACTAAGATTAAAAATAACTGAATCACTATTTCTATGAATGAATTGTTTATAAAACAACAATTTTATATATACATATATATAAATATATATATATATATATATATATATATATATATATTTATAAATTGTTGTTTAAAAAAGTCATTAACTTTTTAAAAACAACAAAATGAATCAGAGGAGAATGCATTTTGCCTTGAAAATTTATCTGATGAAACATGATATATTTTTATAGCATTTTATAACAAATTATGTGTGTAGAATGTATTTTCTAAATGTCAATACCTACTATAGGTCTTAAAAATAAAATGACCTAAATAGATTTATTCTCAACTATGCATTTCAGAATCATTTTATTTTAATGTTGTATATGGATTTATTAGTATTTATAAATTATTATTACTTTTAATAAGTTTTAATAATAAAATATAAATTTATATATATATATATATTTAATATATATATATATATATATATATATGTATATATGTATATTTATCATAAAATATATTTTCGATGTTAAATTATGCGTATCCAAAACGTTCCAAAAAATATCAAAGTAAATTATGTAATGAAGAATTTTGTTAAAAATCATCGTACAAAATTGGAACTTTAATATATACGGAAGCAATGATGACAAAATGATACATAAATTATTTATTGAACAAAAAGAACCGGTTCTACCGATATAAAAATTTATTTATATATAGTATTTTCGATGGTGAAAGATTTATACCAAAAATTTTCCAGACATACATAAAAAATTGTGAAATAAAACACTAAAATTAGGTCATTTTGAAAAAAATATATTATATTCAGTAGGAAAGTAAAGATAAATATATGAGATAATACAAATTAAATAATCTGTTTATATACTAGGTGAATTTAATCAGTAAAGTATTTATAACTTTGAAACTACTTACTGGATATTATACATGTGTATAGCAAATTTGTTCAGAATTAAACAATCTTTAAATTTGTCTTTAGCAACTCTATATACTTTAAAATCCTTTGAAATGATATTATGTGCAAGTTGTCAGTAGTATGGGTTGATTATACCGAGTACAATTATTCAGTAAATTTTGAAGTATTAGCGAAAAATTAATAATATATTAAAAGAATTTATTCAAAATTTAATGCTCTATAATTTTGTCCAACATTATAAATACCTACAGCAACTCTAAATGCTCAAAAAATGCACTCGAATATGAGAAAAAATGTTTCTTTCAAACAAAGTTAGAGTACATTATTTCAGTAAATAATTTATATCTTTTAAAGTTTTGGTACATTTATTCACTAAATAATTTGTAACATTTAAGCGATTTGTGGAAACTAAATAGTGATATAATTAATAATTTTTAATTTGTCTTATATACATCTGAATTTTGGAGCATACAGTTTATTTCTTAGCAAGTCGTACTTGCCAATAGGTCTTAGTATATTTTTTTGGCATATTTTTTTAAATTTTTACACACTTTTAGAGTATAAATTCATTGATAATTTTGATTGTTTTTATTTTATACGACTGTTGTAAATTGTATTATTGTTTATATATATATATATATATATATATATATTGTATATATATATAAACAATTACAATTTATTTACAATTAAATTTCATTAAACTTTCAACATATCATTTCCATCTACAAACAAAAAAATAACTAAACAAAATCCTAAGCGTTTGACATTTACAAAAGATAAAAAGTTCAAAAGTTTAGATACCTATTAATTATCTATATATTATCTATAAACAAAATGTTTTTATAATTTCAGATACTTAAAAAAAGTCATTGTAATTAATTAAAAATAATTAAAATGATGAAAGTGGAGCAATCAGCAATTCCAGGAATTCCAGGAGTCAATTCTGGAGTTGATGATGAGGAAAAATTTGGACGAGAGGATGTTGCCAAGATTTTGAAAAAGTTTAAGAAAAACTTGGCAGGTAAATAGGAAAAAATCATTTAGAAAGATCCTGATAATCATTAACTTTTACTAGAAAAAAAATTATTTAAATTCAAGAAATCCTTAAACCCTCAAAAAAACTTTTTCTTTAAAACTGTTCCAATTTTTGTTGTTCCTAAATTTCCTTATTTTTTCAAAGAAAATCACTTGACTTGTCGTTTAATTTTCCACCAATTTTTCTTCAAACTATTTTCAAAGCTAGGATGAGCAGCAGCAAAATTTATCCTGGCATCCAGGATTTTGTTGATGACTAAATTATCATCATAACTTTCGATTAGATTTAGTGTCAACAAAACATTTTGTTATCCAGGTGAAAAATTCCTGACTGAACCTGACGACAGGACTCTGATGACCTTTTTAAGAACCAAAAGATACGATTTGGTGCAGGCTGAAAAACTGGTAAGAAAAAAATTCTGGCCGAATTAGTAAATGACTTTCATCCAAAAGTGATGATATAGATAACATTATTTTTTTTTACAATTTATTTTTGTTAATCAAGACTTCAATGTCTTATTTACAAAAAAGATATGAGCAGAAAAAAGACAAAAATACAAAAAAATGCAATAAATTGAATATAAAATGAAAAAAGTTAAAATAAAAATCAAATAAAAACAGTAATACAAAAATAATAACATAAATGAACTATGACGTGATAATGTATGCCGCGTACTACAGATATAGATAACTGACGGACAATTTGTATTTTTTTTTTTTAAGTTGAAGACCTATGATGAATTCAGGCGAAAACATGGTCAAAACTGGTTAAAAATTTCCAAAACCGAATACAAAACAGTATTTGCATCTGGTGTTTTGGATCTTTTGGACGAAAAAGACAAACGTGGTCGTCGAGTTTTGTGGCTAAGAGCTGGTAAATGGATACAAAAACTTCATACAGCTGACCAATGTCTTAAGGTAAAAATTTTTCCAAAAATTTAAATAAATGTCAACTAAATCACAAAAATATGTAATATAAAGAATAAACGTCTAAAGTACTTGTAGTAATTTAGTCAAAGCGAGTACTGAATTTGAAGCGCAGCACAGCCATCTGTTGATCTCGCCATACACTAAAACTAACTCAAGCACATTTGTTTGCTTTGCTTATACCCCATGATAGGTATTTTTGTTGATTGTACAAAAACGGCTATACTGATTTTAATAAAATTTGGTACGCTTTTAGTCAACATCCATACGTATTGAATGTTATTAAAATTTTGTTGATATGTTAAAGCGTTCTTGAATTATTGAGGCCTAAATATTATGTTTGTATAATTATGAGACTTTGTGTTTTTCTTTTACATTTGTGCAAATTGTGCAAAAATGGCTTGACTGGTAGTTTTAAAAATCTTAGCACTTTAAATAGATATTTGGGTGTATCGAATGGTGGCAAAGGTATGTTAATAGAGTTACCTAAAATTGATATATGTGTATTAAAACTTTTACCTAATTCCTTTTCATTAATTTGAAACACTAAGGTGCATTTTGCAGCATTTTCTTGAATTATAAAGAAACGGCTTGACCGTCACTGATGCAAATATTACTACTTATATGCGACATTCATACGTATCAAATTTTTGCAAAATATTTCAAACCCATCAACCCTTTCTTGAGTTATCAAGATCCAAACATATAAATCTAGTAAATTTTTGTATATTAAAAAATAATACGTGCACTTTTTCCATTTAGGCGAATTGCAAGAAACGGCTTGACTGATTTTGATACAAAAATTAATACTTGATGTACACAATCATACGTATCAAATGTTAATAAAATCATCGAGATATCTCAATCAGATCTCCTGTTATAAAAAAGCAAAAACTGAATATTCATCATCTTCTATTCTTAAAGTATCATCACGTGCATACAGGAGCAATTTACAAAGAAACGTCTAAATCGATTTTGATAAATTAAAACACGGATTGTAGTAAACACCCATAAATACCTATTGTTAAGAAAATCACCTTAATATTAGTTTATGAGTTATAAAAAGTCAAAAAATAAATATCAATTTTTCACTATTTTTTATATCACCATGTACATTCTGTAGTATTGGGGCCATTTACAAAAACGGCTGGACCGATTTTGATGCAAAAATTACCCTTTAAACTACACAATCATACATATCGAATGTTAAAAAAATCAGGTAAATCTCTCAATCGGTTCATGAGTTATAAAAAATCAAATATTAATATCTATTATACTCTAGTTTTTTAAATTATCATCACGTGCATTTTGTGAAGTAAAGAAGTAAATTAAAAAGAAACTGCTGAACCGATATTAACAAAAAATATTAACACGTAAAGAGTATACTCATACATATAGAATAGTAATATAATATTGTCAATATCTTGATAAATTAAGAACATAATATTGATCACAAATACAATGTATTAATAAAGTAACTCTTCATTTTTGTTTTGTAAGACAAGGAATAAGATAAGAAATCTATTAGTATTTTGTCGGTAAATAATAAATTAAAATTATGTATATATATATATATATATATATATATACGTAATTGTTTAAAATTAAATACAAATAAATAAATTATATTGACATGCTTCTATAGACACAAATAGCATTTAAGTAAATGACTTTAGGAAAATCCAGTACTATAAACAAATATATATGTATATATATATATATATATATATATATATATATATATACAGTTATGCAAAAAATTGGCAATTTGCCATAAATTAATATTTATTATTATCGATCCTACATTGATGGAAATTATCTCGCATAATTTAATTCAAAGTATTTTTCCACTTTTTGACGTAAATTGCGAATTAATTTGTCTCGATTACGTCTTTAAGAGAATGAATAGTTTTTTTATTGCATTTTATAATACAAAACATTGTTATTGATTTGAATAAATTTTATAGACAGTTACAGAAAGTAGATATGGAAAAAAATACAGATTCTAGATTTAATTTGATTTTAAATTGGTTTCTAAAATTAGTTCATATATACGTGAAACATATAAGTTTGGTTTGTTGTAATTTTGAATATTTTTCACAAATGTGTAAAATTTTTACATCAATCAATTCCTCAAATTTTCTATTTTAAATGGTATTTTTTTCATTACAATCGTTTCAGCAGTTTTTTAATAATCCATAGCAATATGCAAGTGTGTACTCAAATATTTAAAATAAAATAAATCATTATGCTTCAAATTTTCAAAGTACATTTTAGGGTATACCGAGTTACTCTAGGTAATTTTATTGTTAGACAATATTTTAAAGTGTTCAATTTTAAATAAATTTGTCTAATACATCATTCATACTAATCAAAAGGTTAAGGATTCATAAATAATAAACGAAACAAGTACGCTTGGATTAATTGTTTTTAAAGGCGTTTTTCAAAAGTACACCGAGTTGCTGTAGGTCATTATGGTATTAGACAATTTTGTTGATAATTTTATTTTGTACAAATTTGCCAAATGCGTTATTTATATTAATCGTATGGTTTAAAATTTACAAGAGATATAATAAACAAATGCACAACTATAAATGGCAATGTGTCATACAAAGGAGACGCATCGTAATATCAGTATAAATTTTCCATTTTCAAAATGCGATTTCAGAGTATACGGAGTTGCTGTAGAGACTTCAGTTAATAGAAAAGGCTGTACATTATTCAAGTCTAAACAAATTTGCTGGATACATCATTCATATTAATCAAATGGTTCCAAAGTAACCAGAGATACAATTACACTAATACAAAAATAATTTTTGAAGTATTACTCACTTTCAAATGCGATTTTAGAGTATACCCAGTTGCTGTTGAGTATTATAATACAAGACAAAATTATGCAAAATTTAATTCTAAACAAAGTTTATAAATATATCATGCACATTAATCAAACGTTTTCACAAACTCACTTTTACGATTAAGCTCCTAAAATCTTTCTACCCAGATCAGCAAAAGCTTTTCTAATTTTTTAATTTCTCTAGATCGGTGGTCTAATGGCAGAACTAGCATTCCTCATAGAATCCCAAGTGGACCCTTATTCCGGTTGTGTGGCCATCATTGATATGGAAGGTTTTAGTATGACGCAACTAAAGGGCGTTACTCCTTCCTTTGTTAGAAAATTAATGCACTATTTGGTGGTAAGTTAAAGTTTGGGACTTTGTAATAATTAAGCTTTTAAATATTTTGATAAGGTATCTTTGGGTAGAAGTTAGTCTTAAGTTTTAACTTCGCGATAAAATTTAATTGAGGCTAAGCGGATCATTGGTTTTCAAGTTATACAGGATTTAGTCAATTTGTGTACCGAAAGTAAAGTTTTAGAAAATTGATTCTGTATTTAGTGATAGGTTAAAGTTTGGGGCATTATAATAATTAAACCTTTGAATATTTTTATAAAATGTCTTCGGGTAAAAGTTATCTTTATGTATTGGCTTTGGGATAAAAAATAATTTATTCAAATAGGATTATTAGTTTTCAAGTTATACAGAATTTAGTCGGTTTGTGTACCGAAGTAAAGTTTTAAGAAATTGATGCAGTATTTGGTGGTAAGTTGAAGATTGGGGCTTTATAATAATTAAGCCTGCGAATGTTTTTATGGGGTGTCTTTGGGCAAAAGTTAGCCCTGTGTGTAAGCTTTGGAATAAAATTTTATTTATTTAATTAGGATTATTAGTTTTCAAGTTATACATGATTTAGTCGGTTTGTATAACGAAGTAAAGTTGTAGAAAATTGATTCAGTATTTGGTGGTACGTTAAAAGTTTGGGGCTTTATAATAATTAGGTCTTTGATAATTTTCATAAGATGAATTTAGGAAAAAGTTAGCTTTATGTGATGACTTTAGAATAAAATTTCATTGAGGCTAATTGAATCATTGGTTTTTAAGTTATACAGGATTTAGTCAAATTGTGTACCGAAGAAAAGTTTGGTGTTCTGAAGCAAAGAAGTTTGCATGGATAATTTTATTTATATATGTGGATATGCATTTTATTTATAATACTTATTATATTTAGAAATCCTCAAAATATTTATATATATATATATATTATTTTTATTACTTATTAACTTCCCGAAGGAGAAGTTTATGTTTTCATCAAAAAAACCGATTCGCTAATTTTATGTTTTCTCGACGTTTCAAGCCATTCTGAATCGAATGAGACCAAATTTGGAAAAAGTATGTGTGTGTGTGTGTGTGTGTGTGTGTGTATGTGAACAGATTTTTTGCCGTAAATCGACGTTTTCTCGAAAACGGCTGGACCGATTTCAAAAATTTAAAAGCCATTCGATGTATCTGGACGAGAACTATTGTTTGTCAGTTTTGTGCGACGATCGGCCAAGCCGTTTCTTCATAAATGGCAGAAAAGTGAAAAATTTTTCGTCTACGTTTTAGCCCGCAATTCTGAATCGATTTTGAAAATTCAAAAACCGTTCGAAAGATATTGGTTGGGAATCGTGCTGATTAGTTTTTGGTAGAGATCGGCCGGGCCGTTTTCTTGTAATAAAGTTTTTAAAAAAAAAATTTCGACGATTTTTATGATTATTTTTTTGACGATAGATACCATAGTCTTCTAGATCATACTAAAATATTACGGCCCTACGACATCTGGTTCAGCTTTAAAAATTCGTCAAAGTTTGCAAAAATCAGTTTGGTCTTTTTGGCATTTGTCAAAATTAGACTTTTGATCGACGTTTTCTCAAAAACGCCTGAACCGATTTTAGAAATTTAAAAGCCATTTGATGTATTTCGGTGAGGACTATCGTTTGTCAGTTTTGTGCAACGATCTGCCAAGCCGTTTCTTTGTAATTTGAAGAAAACTTTTCGTCCACATTTAAGCTCATCCTACCGAACGATTTTAAAAAATCAAAAACTGTTCGAAAGATATTAGTTGGGAATGATACTGATTAATTTTAGGTGAAAATCTACCGAGCCGTTTTCTTGTAATTAACTGTTGAAAAAAAAATTTAAGCCGATTTTCATGGAAATTTTTTTTGGCGATATACATCATGGTCTTATAGAACTTACTGTAATATTACGGCCTAACGACAAGTAGTTTAATTTTAAAAATTCGTCAAAGTTTGCTAAAATTATTATCGTTTTTTTTAAAAGTAGGATTAATGAAGTATATTATTTACATTTTTTTTTATTAAGTCGATTATTTACACATTTCGGGAAGTTCATGTAACTTGCCTCAAGGCTAAATACCAAACCAACTATTATTTTTATTTTACTTATTTTATTATTTTTTCCAGTCTTGTCTAGCAATGAGAATTTTCACAGCCCATGTAATTCGAGAATCGTCAGGTTTTGCTGTAGTTTTCGCACTTTTCCGCAAATTTATCGACGACAGAATGAGAAAAAGGGTAAAAAAATTACTAAATATATCAATAAATTATTTTTAATATTTCTGATTTTTTCTTAGATATTTTTCCACCAACACGATATGAATTCCTTGGCCGACAGTGTCGGTTTGGATATTTTGCCCTTGGAATTGGGAGGCCCTTGTTTGTCCGACCCTGAAAAATGGGTCAGGTTGTTGGATGACCCTAAAATTATACAAGGTAGAATTGTAAATGAGGTTTAATATAATTTTGTCAAAAAAATTCATATAAAATGCATATTTAGTTTGTAAATATTAAATAATTTCTTCAGTAATGTAAATTATTTATTATATACAATTATTTATACTAGATTAATCAAGTTCAATGTTCAATTTAATTAAAATTTATTTATTTAATTATTTGTGAAGAGTTATTGAAGTTTAGCACCTAATAAACAAAAATTTACATGTGCCATCTCTTTGCAGTAAATAGAGTCAAATTTCTTTGCTCAATTTTAAATTAATATTGAAAAAACTTATATTATTAATACATATTATATTATGAAACATTTAAAATAGATTCAAAAATGTTTATACTAAACAAATTCACAAAAAATATGTTTTTGAACTCTAGAAATTAAATTTATTTAAAAAAAACATGTTTAGTTCATGAAAAAATATAATTTTGAGACTAAGAAACTCATTAAATTTGGATTTAAATACATCGTTTCTTAAATTGCTATTTTAGAAAAAATATGCTAAATAATTAAATACTATTTTTTAACTATTTTATAAAAAAAAATTTGCTTTTAAATCTTAAGAATTAGATTTATTTTCTGTAAAACATTATTATTTTTTGTGAATATAACTTTTATTTGTATGTTTTTATTTATTTAATAATTATTTTTTATTCAAAGGTTATATTTAATTAAATCTTAAGTATTACATTTTACTAATTATTTTTAATATTTTATTTTTCATTTCAGAATTGGAAAAAATTGGATACACATTCGTTGAAGATTAACCAGAAGAAATAAAAGTTTAAGTTTAACGAAATAATAATGTACATTATGAACCTCAAGTATTTTGTGATATAAATAGTGACAAAATAATAAAATAATTAATTATGACATAATTTTTTATAAATGCTTGTATATATATGTAATGGAATTTAGAGTAAAATTTAGTATATAAGTCTGGAACGTGGATAAAATCTAATAAGTTGTAATTTATAAGTTATTTAATATGTAAGTGTATAGTAAAATATAATACATTTTTTCTAAGTATCTGAGAATATTTTGTGTACATATTTGGAAAAAAATTAAAAGAAGTTTGTAACGCCTCAAAATTATTTTTTTCGACTAATTATAATAAAGTGTCTTCTTCCAGAAAATGATTTATGTTGAATATATGAACGAAAATTTTATTATTTTTGTAACTAGTTTTCATTTTAAATGGATACAGAAATAATATATTAAAATACCAGGAGTCTAGTATATAAATTGTACTAAGGAAAAATATGTGAAAAAAAATGTACCATCAAAACATTTTTTTTGACTAGATTTCAATAATGAGTTCTTTCAGAAAATAATTTATGTTGAAAATATGAACCAAAATTTTATTATTTTTGTATCTGGTTTTCATTATTAATAGATTTAGAAATAACATACTAAAATTACAAGATTCTAGTACAAAATTTACATTTAAGAAAATAAAGAAAGTTTGTAGTATTAAAATAAACTTTGTTTGACCTTATAAATATTAAATAGTGACTCATTACAGAAAATATTTAATATTAAAAATATAAACCAAAATTTTGGTGTTTTTGTGAGTAAATAGTTTCAGAAATAATGTACTATAAATACAGGACTCTAGTGTACAAATTATATTAAAGAAAAATGTTTGTAATAATACTTTTTAAGGCCAAAATAATAAATGCTTAATTTGACAAAATATTTTTATGTATTCTTTGTTCAAAAATGATTATTATTGAAAATCTGAACCAAAATTTTGGTATCTTTGTAAGTCGTTTTTATTGTAAATAGATTTAAAAATATCATACAAAAATTACAGGATTCTAGTACATATATTGTACTAAAAATATATATATATATATAGAAAATTTGTAACGCCAGAACAATATATTTTCGACTTGATTTTAATAGTGTCTTTTTCTGAAAAATAATTATTATCCGAAATATGAACCAATTTCTTTTCATTTTTGTAACTACATTTTATTGTAAATAGATTCATAAATAATATATTATAATTAAAGGACTCTAGTACATAAATTATACCAAGAAAAAATATTTAGAAAATTTGTAACGCCCGAACAATATATTTTCGACTTGATTTTAATAGTGTCTTCTTCTAGAAAATTATTTATATTGTCAATTTGAACCAAAATGTTATTAATTTTGTAAGTAGTTTTCATTTTAAATAAATTTTAAAATAACATACTAAAATTACAAGTCGTTAGGACAAAAATTGTATTAAAGAAAAATAAAAGTCAGTTGTATCTTCAAAATCAAATTTATTTGACCTTATAAATATTGACTAGGTACTTTCTTCAGAAAATATTTAATAATTAAAATGATAATATAAATGTAATAAAATTAATAATTTTATATAAAAGCAAATAGATTTAGCAATAACATACTAAAATTACTAGACTCTAGTATAAAAATTGTATTAAAGAAAAAAGTATCCTGTAATGCAAAAAAATATTTACTACATATATAACAGTAAATTTTTACAAAAAATGGTTATTTTAATTTACTATCTGTAAAAAAGGTGAAAACGTAAAAATAAAATGAAGTAAATTTTCAACCCAAAAAAATTTTTTGTTTTTAAGTCCCATAAATAACCGGTACGCCAAATTTACATTTAACCTAGAACGAAGGGTCGTTCCAGGTTAAAAACATTTTAGCGTACCGGTTTGGGTGGGAGACCTTTCATATGTAAATTGAATTTTTTTTTGTTTCAATTTTTTATTAATTGTGAAAGAGGCAAAAGATAACGAAAAAGTAACCTTAAGTAAATTTTTAACCGTAAAAAAAAAATTTTACTAGTGTCCCATTTCTAAGCGGTAGGCTAATTTTGCATTTAACCTGGAACGAAGGGTAGTTCCAGGTTAAAAATATTTTGGCGTACCGGTTTTATTTGGGACACCTTTTATGTAAATTGAAGAAAGTTTTTTTTTCTTTTTTTTATTAATTTGTTAAGGAATTGAAATACATATGATGACTTATTACACAAAAATAGTTAATAGGTAATAAAGACAACTAAGTAGATTATACTTTATAACAAATAACAAAAACTCAGAAACTAGGGAAACAAAATTAAATAAGATAGGAAAAAACGAAATTTGAAATATAAAGTTTGTTATTATAGTAAATAAATTTAGTAAAAAATTGAATAAAATTGCAGGACTCTACTAGACAAATCATTACATTTGCTATTTACTTTTTAAAAATTAATTTAAATTTTTTTGTAATGTTTTTTTATAAGGTTAGATTTTTTTTGAGAGGTTTTTGTAAGGCTAGATTTTTCTGTAAAAAAAATATTTGGCAAGTACAATGAAAGCAAAAATTACTAATATTTTTTTAAATTTAACTTCCTTTTTTGGAAAATTATATATATATATATATATATACAGCAAAAACTAATTTGTGTTCAATATTCGATTAGACAACACGTCGCTTTGGATAAAAAGATTATTCGGATAAAAAGATAAAAATGTGGTTATCTAACTGTGATTTAAGTTATCAATGTGAAAAAAACTAGCAATATGTATTATAAACTCATTTGCTCAATCACGTACTTCAACAAAAAATCTGTTGAAAATTTCACAATTTTTAAAATAAAGAAAACAAAATTAAATGTTGAGAAAACTTTATCAAATTTATCAAGACAAAAATCCTTGTTTATTAAATTGATTAGTAATTTTAATGTTTGTTTAAAATTAAATTTTATAATTTAGTCAACATATTTGATGCAATTAAAATATTATTGATAATTTTATTATCAAAATATTTAATAAATCTAACTAATAACCTACATTCATGCAATTTGGATCTGTCTTTCTAAAGTATACCAAAATGTGCGAAAACGTTAATAAAATATTTCTTTTAAAAAAATCATCCATTTATCCGATTTCTATTTTCAAAGTTAAGTCTATTTAGTCTATTACTATTCAACAATAGATGTTTCATACAAACTTAGAACGATTTTTCTAATCAGTTTTAATTTTTATTACACTTGTTTAATCACTTTGTTCTAATCGTAAATTGCAAATCGTAAATTGTTTAAACAAAAAGTGTCCATTGTTCTTGACAAGAACCGATAACAATTGAAAAACAATATTTGTTTAAGAAATCGTTGAACTGTACAGTTTTCTCTGCGCAATAAACTTTTTTAGATAAAAAATTTTAGAAATTGTATAAAATATTGCAGAAAGGTAAAATTTGGATATATAATTGTTAGATATGTATGTTATTGTAACGTAAATTAAAATTTGTAATTATTTATATACAATATGAGATATTAATAATTTTCTAACTTGAAATCATATGCCGTAATATTTTTTTTTATATAAGATATATTTTATTTCATACTTTAAACAAATCCAATTAGGGTTGTAATTATAATTTACTACAAGTATATATATATATATATATATATGTAAAACTAATATTTCACATTTTGTTCAGACCAATTCAATCAATAAAATGAATATTAATAATTAATTATATATCCAAAGGCCGTTTAACTAAAACAAGGTCAAGAATTGTGTTTATTGATTTTTCTTAACAAACAGATATTTATATTATTGTATATAAAAATTATCTAGTTAGGTATATATATAATTATAAAATAATCTGAAATATTATATTTAGATTTGTTTTTTATATTTTTAATTTGCAATTAGAATTATTTTGGTAGTTTCTAATAAGATTGCTAGAAAAATCCAATGGGTTTCTAATTCATATGAAACGATTTGTTTTTGAACAATTTGTCTTTCAAGATTTTTAATTATTTCACTTAATAATAATATTTATATTATGAATTAAATTTTATTACAAACAAAACAAGTTTTTAAGGCTTGTTGAGAAATTTATAAGATTTTTGGATTCTAATTCATTTGAATCGATTTGTTTTATTTGTTTTTTAAGATTATTAATTAGACGTTAGATTTTTTTACTTAATAATAATGATAATATTATTAATTGAATTTTATTTCAAACAAAACAAGTCTTAAAGATTTGTTGAGAAATTAATTAGATTTTTTTTTAAGTAACACGAATCGATCAGTCTGTTAATTTAAATCGTTCAATTTTCAAATAGCAAGCTTTTTATTTATTAAATTATTGTAAAATTTTAACGAATATTTAATATAATATTTGATTCGTCAAATTTATTTAAAATAAGTTTTTAAATTGAATTATTATAATTGATTGATTGAATAATTCGAATCGTAAGATAAAATCTATTAAATTCAAATTATTAACTGTATTATATTAAATCATTTGTAATTATATGATTTATCCAATTTTTATTTTCTCGTAAAGTGTTATTGTAATCGTCCAAAAATCAAAAATAAAAATGTTTGCATATCTTCACGTTTCAGTGGTTTCTGAACATTTTGGCACACCTAAAAAAAATGATGTATGTGTGTTTTGTGTGTCCGCAATTTTTCGTCCGCGTTTTCGGGCGCACGGATCAACCGATTCGAATGATTCAAAAACCAATCGATTCCTATTGATAGTAAGATGTGCTGATTAGTTTTTGGCAGAGGCCGATCCAGCCGTTAAGGAGGTACGGAGCAAAGAGTGCAGAAAATACAAATCGAGTTTAAGAGAGAACGGAGTATCCGATTTGAATTATTCAAAAAGCATTCAATATGTAATGATTGGGAGATGTGCTGATTAGTTTTTGGCAGAGACATGTCCAGCCGTTTCGGAGATAAATGTGCAAAAATGGCAGTTTTTGAGAAGACTAAGCATCTGATTTGAATGATTCGAAAAACTTTTTGCTTGTGTTGACAAAAAAATTTTTTATTACAAATTTCAATTTTTTGTATAACAAAAATAATTCAGATTTTAATGCTAATTCTGGCTAAAGTTCTAAAGCTCACTTATACTTAAAAAAATAATTTTAACTTTGCAATTCAGTTTATATAATTCTTATACCGATTAGACAATGTTACAATATTTATAATAATCAATTTGAAAACATTTAATATTCCTCGAACATTTCGTTACGGTACGGGAAGTTTCAGCAATTTGCCTTAACCCACGATGCCATACACCACTAGTTACTTTTTTTTTCTCAATCCTAAATTTTCACCCAAAATCTTTTATTACCATTTAGATTTCGATTTACGAATTTTTCCGTTATTACAATTATCGGAATGGATTCACAAAGCCGTGAAAACTATAACTAACATTACGTAATAGTGTATCAAAATCACCCACACACCCGTACGTAACAATAACGTCACACATATACGTTAAAGTTGCGTTTGTGTTGTGTTATGATTACTCACGGAATCGCATACAAATAAAATGGGATAGTGAAACGCACATGGTTATAAAGCAGTGATGGTAAATCTTGTATAACTTTTGAAATATTTGTGGAAAGTGAATAGTGTTTTTGGAGAATTTGTGCGAAATTGAATACCTAATAATTTTGTCTAATGATAATAGACTCTTAGATAACTCGGTGTACTTTAAAAATGCAAAAATTGCGAGGAGTGTTCTTGATACAAAATCAAGTATAATTATACTTTAAAGTATTCATAACTTTTGAAATATTAGTGCAATTTAAATATCGTTTGAGACAAATTTATTTATAATTAAACACTCTACAAAGTTGTCTTACACTAAAACACTCTACATCAACTCAATATACTCAAAAGTGATACTAAAAAGTTTAACAAAATAAAATGAATTTTATTTAATAAATAAATGTATTATATTTAATCATTAAATAAAATTCACCTTACTTTACCAATTATTTATAACTATACAGACTACTTGCACAAAGTTTTGTTGTGAAAATAGTTTGTAGATAATTTAATTATCTAAATTTTGTTGAAAACATATATCATGCTAAAATTAATATTTTAGGAGATATTGGTAAATTAGTAAAATATACAGCAAAAAAACCTGTAAAAATGCACTTGCTCACTATTATCAACTTTGACACAAAACTATGAACATCATTTTTATTAATTAACTTGCACATGCATCTACAAACCTACTACTACTTTCGTGCACAAAAATACCATCAATTGTCCTTTATATTTTATCACAAAACCCTACTTTTTGCCTTCAATGTTTCGCAATTCCATGTCCGTATAGAAAACGAACAATTACTAAGTCCGTCAGTTGAGTATCAAGGTCCGCCTCGTGAAGATCATTTAAAAAAACAACATCATCTAATAAAACATAATTGTAATTAATAGAAATTATTAATAAAAGTCTAAAGTAAGTTTTGGTGTTTTTGAAACACGTTTTTGTGACAATTTTTTAAATAAAACTTGTGCGGGAAATGGGGTTATGCTAAAGTGATGATATTGAATCAAATACTTATTTTTTATTAATAAATATTAATTTCATTAATTAAAAATATTTTTGTAATTTAAACAATTTATTTAAAAATTATTTGGTGTTATTGCTTATTTTAAATTTTATAATTTTTTAACAAGTTTTTTTAATTTTTTGCAACATACATGCAAACATTTTGTTGGTTGGTATTTAATTTTTGTAAGACTTGTTTTATATTTTATATATAAACAACAAGTCTTTTTTAAAATTAAACAAGTTTTATCTAAATTTTGAATAAATATTTTCAGTATTTAACTAAAACATTGCTACAAGTATTTTTTGCAAAATTGATTAATTTCTATTTGATTTTATTAATAATTTTTTTTTATATTATCCCAAAGTGCTAAAACTTGATTTTTTGCCTTATTAGTGCTAATAGTAATTATTTAGAGTGCATACAATTTTCTAAATGGTGTTTTTTATGTAAAATTTGGTTTGAAATATTAGTAAATATTTTTAAAATTTAGTCTATATATCTAAACATTATTTCTAATCAATTTTTTTTAATAATTTGCAACTTTCTTAAACAAAATATTTAATAGTTTCTCAAAAGCTCAAAAATTCTGGGTACTCAAGTGTAGAGAGTGCTTTTTTACTACAAGTCTTGTTTATTTTATTGAATATTTATTTTAGAAGTTGTGAATATTTCTAAAATTTACTCTATATATCAAAAAACTAATTGAGAATAAAATTTAGTAATCATTTGCAACTTTCTTTAACAAAAAATTTATTATTTTTTTCAAAGCTCCGAAATTTTGGTTTTTCAAGTGTATAGAGTGTATTTTTTGAAACAACTCTCGTTTATTTTATCAAATAAATATTGATTTTGGTAGTTGTAAATATTTTTATAATTTAGTTTACACTTCTTAATAGCATATGTGATTAATTTTTTTTAATTATTTGCAACTTTCTTTAACAAAAAATTAAATAGTTTCTCAAAAGCTCAGAAATTTTGATCAAAAAAAGAGAATGCATTTTTTGCTACAAGTTTTGTTTTTTATACTAATTATCAATTTTAATACTAATACATAACTTTATAATTTAGTTCATATAAGCAAAAATTGGTTTTAATTAATTTTTTGTAATTATTTGCAACTTTCTTCCACAAAAAATTTAATAGTTTTTCAAAAGCTCAAAAATTTTGGATGAAACAAGTGTATATAGTGCATTTTTTTATGTTATGTTAGTGCAATTTTATTAGCAGTAAATATTTTTATAAATTAGTAAATATACTCAAAAATTATTCATAATTAACATTTTTTAATTATTTGCAACTTTCCTTAACAAAATAATAGGTTGTCAAATATCTCCCTTCCGCTTTTTTGCTCTTGGTGTAATACAAAAAGGCGGAAGGGAGATATTTGACAATCTATTTTATTATGTCTACACAACACGAAAAATCTTAAAAAAAATTATTCGATGTTACAAGTCAAATTTTTAATACCAAATACAACCTTTACATTAACTAAATATTTTTATAATTCATTTCAATTATCTGCGATTTATTTCCAATCAAAAATTTCTGAAAATTCACTAAGTTCATTAACAAAATATTTAAATTAAGTCAACGCAACTCTAAAAATCAAATCAATACTTTCTTTGACTTTCAGTCCAATTTTTAACCAACCACAGACTTTAGTTAAACTAAATATTTTTATAATTTAATCTAAATGCCCAAAATTAATTTCCAATTAAAATATTTCAATTATCTACAAATTTTCCTAATTAAATTTAAAAAAACATATAATATTTGTCCGCAAGCAAATGCATATCGTTAATAGCTCTACTAATGCCAAGGTGAACATCAATAATAACTCTGATTTCCGCGTTGATAAATTACAAATAATTATATATAAATTTAAATAAATCTCTATATATTATTTAAATAAACAAAATCTAATATATATTTCATCTTTCTGCAGGTTTATTTGTTAATAAAATTGTTGACAACATTTGTTAAAAATAAAAACATTAAAAAATGACCGGACCGGTGGAAGATGTCGGTAAAATTAAAAATCGTGAAGAGGCTTTGAAGGAGATGAAAATGATGATTGAAGGTAAATTTATACTAAACTATTATTATTTTTAATCATTAAAATAAAGTTAAAGGTTCCAAGTATTTTATACCAAAATTTCAGCTTTCTACATTTAATAGTAACGCCGAAATATTTTTTTTAAATCAAGCAAAATTTCAGAAGTATTCGCGGAATTAAATTCATGGCCATTTAGCATTTCTTTCAACGAGTTTTATATATTTATTAAACAGATTTAAGACTTCTAAATATTTATTAATAGGTATCGAATGTTATGGATCATTTGGAATATATATATATATATATATATATATATATATATATATATATATATATATATATATATATAGTAGATTTTATCTTTATATTCAGCCGAACAGAAAATTTCTAAAAAAAATCCCAACGTTCATAACAAAATAAACAGAGCGAAAATATGAATTATTTTCTAGTATTTTTAATAATTATATAACTTATTTAAAATGTAATAACAAAATTTCACTAACTTATTATTTAAAAATAAAAATTATTCGAAACTTTAGAATAATGTATGAAAATTTAGTTGCATAATTTTTAAAATAATGTAGTTTGACCAATGTATATTCAAAAAATTATTGTGTTGTTAATATTAGGAGTAGAAAGTCGTGATTTGGGTATAAAATATTTTAAACCTTTTACTTAATTTTGATAAACTTAATTTTTTTTTTTTTTGTAGCAATAAGAAATTAGACTTGTAAAATGCAATGCAGTTGCATAAAATTATTTTGCATAAATAGTATAATTTGGTAAATTTGAAAATGTTTTTGTAGCAAAACTGTTGTATGTAAAGATCTGAAATTTAAATAAAAAAATCCTTGAACTTTTATCTTAATAATGACATATTTAGAAAACTTAACACTGTAACAGAATTTTGAGTTACACACAAAAATTTAGATGATTACTTGTCAACTCTTATATTTACAATTTGTTACGGCGGTTTTTCAAAAAATTGTTTAGGCCATATTTTTGAATATAAAGAGTTCAAATTTGGATATATAATACCTTAAACCTTTACCTTAATATTGGTATACTTAGAAAACTTAACTCTAAAACCAAATTTTGAGTTACTCATTTAAATTCAGATGATTACTAGTCAACTTGTAAATTCACAATTTGTGAACGCGTTTTTTTTTTTAAAATTGTTCAGGCCACATTATTAAATATACATAATTCAAATTTAGGTATATTATTCCCAAAGACCTTTATTTAATTTTGGTTTACTTGAAATAAATTGTTATTTAACAAAATTTGTCATTAGACATTGAAAAAGTGATACCAGTATGATAAAAAGTTTGAAATTAGCATGATCGAGTTTTACTTAAATTCAAATACTTATTTTGAAAAAATTATTGAATACAGAAAAATATAATTAGAGTATGTTATACCTTGAACTATAGTCTTTATTTCGACAAAATTTAAAGTTAAATTTAACTTTGTAACAAAATTTAAAGTTACACGTTCAAAACCAATGTAAATGCACACTAATCCATGTAGAATTTGAAATCTACTCTTTCAGTTTTTTTGGCTTTGTTCAAAAATTTATTGTGACCAAACTAATTTACATAAAAATGTAAAAATTTGACGATTTTTACCTTAAACCTTATACTTGATTTTGGCATACACAAAAAATTTTATTTTATAAAAAATCACACCAGTTCCATCGAATATAAAATATTCGCTTGTGGATTTTTGGTAATTTTCGAAAATTTAATATGACCAAAATAACTTACATAGAAATGTAAAATTTCGACAAGTTATACTTTGAACCTAATACTTAATTTTGGCATACTTAGAAAAATTACTCTGGAACAAAATTTGAAGTTACATATATAAAAACTCTTTTCATGCATCACACTAATGCAACAATCACTATATAGAAATCGCACGTGGATGTTGCCAAATTTGAAAATTTATTGTGACCAAACTACTAAATATAAAAATGTAAAATTTGGACAAATTATAACTTGAATCTTATACTTAATTTTGGCATACTTAAAATTACTTTGGAACAAACTTTTTAGGTACATATATGAAATCTATGTAATGCATCATACCAATCCAATTAGTATTTGAAATTTGATCTTGCGGATTTTTAGCAATTTTCAAAAATTTGTTACAGTTAAGCTATTTTACATAGAAAAATAAAATTTTGGTATGTTATACCTTGAACCTTATACTAAATTCTGACATAACTTAAAATTGTATCTTTGGAACAAAATTTGAAGTTATACGAAAAATTATGTATATATAACCACAGCCATTAAGAAAGATTATGTAGTACAAATCATTACTACGATTTACCTTGAAATTCTCCTATACAATTCAGAGTATACTTCTCTAAGTATAAACAAATTTCTCAAATAAACTTATATTTATTTACTAGCCCAACATACAATCCTAACAAATATGAGTCAGAACTTAGTATAAATAATTTTTTCCCATCAAAACCTTCAGTGTATATATTAATTAGACATTTAAAATAGTTTGTACTTGTAAAAACGTTTGTATAAATTCCTCAACCCATGTTTCTCTATATTTTTCTAATTTTAGAACAAAATATTTATGGATCTACATTTCAATGTGCTAAACAACATATTAAAATTCAACGTCATAATTGGTAATAAAAAAAATAATGAGTTTATTTATTTTGATCATATTGGAAAAATAATATTTATTGTAATTTATTCATCAGATATAAAAATCATAACAGGGATAAAAAAAATCTGGATATATCGTTTTCAATTGCAATTTATGAGTATACCGGGTTGATGTAGAGCATTTCGTTGTTAGAAAAAGTCATAGACAATTTAATTTTAAACATTTTCCTCGAACACATCGTTTATCATCAAATGGTTTAGAATTTATTCAAGATGAATCAACTTATGCCCTCTTAGCTATAGAGTTTACATCAAAATTTTAAATATCGATTTTAAAGTATACCGAGTTGCTCTAAAGCGTCGGAAAATATTTGTTTTAACTAACATCACATATATTTATTTAAAATCACTCACGACATATTTTTTATGCAAATTTTATTGCTTGTCATATATGTACTTCAGACATATATTACGCAAGGAATGACTACGAGAAAATAATGTGTTGATTTCAACTTAGATTTTTAATAATAAAAAGTACCAGCAGATAATTATGTTGTAAGCAAACAATATAGATATATAATTTGTTTAAATTTCTCTTGTATAAAATGTATAGATATTTTGAGTATTTTACAAGATATTTGCAAAAATGACCCTCGACGTCTCTAGGAAGGATGTGTCTACTTTGACAAAGATTTAATAGTACAAAGAGGCATCATATTACATTAACCTTAGACAAATGTGTAGATAATTTAATTTTTTATGTATTTGTCTTTTACCAAATCTATCTACAACGACTGCAATATCAATCAATTTTCCCAAAAAACGCACCTTCACCAAATTGAAATTTCTGAATATTTGTTTATAAATATAGAACTAAAATTTATTTAACAATGACGTAATTTTATACATTTTGAGTCCCAATTTTATTTTTTTCTTATGTCTTGTGTTATTTATAAATATATTTTTAAACATTTTTTTTAATTGTATTCTATAATTTGTTCAAGTTTCACTATTTCCACATATTTTCAATAGTTTGGGTTAAAGACATCTGATTCATCTGTTACATTTTTTGACAATTTAAATTTATTTGGCAAAAAACTTGTTAAAATACATACACTTTATTTTATACAGATGAAAAGCTTATGGCATTCTCTTCAGAACTGCATTTACCACTTTCCAACTTTTGGAACAAAATCATTGAGAAAAAAATCGGTAAACCTTAAAAACGTATAACTTTGCAGACAAAATGTTTGTACGGTTCTTCGCGTTTGTTTAAAATGTGCAAAAACTTGTTAAAATACCTAAATCATATTTTATACAGATAAAAAGCTTATGAAATTATGTAAATAACTGCATTTACCAATTTTCAACTTTTGGAACAAAAACATTTGAAAAAAAAAAGTTCTGAAAAAATGTACCTGTTCAGTAGAGCATTGTACCACCAAGTATCAAGTTTTGGATAGCTCTGGTGGTACAACCAGTCACCCTACAGTTTTAACCCTAAAGACAAAAATATACAAAATTCCATCCTTTATCAATCTGTCGTGTACCACAACCTTGTATCTCAACCTTATAAAAAGTTTTACCCAAATAACTAACAAACAATTCTTTCCCCAGATGCCAAATACCTTGGATACAGACTACGTACAGACGAGAGTTATTTATCCAGATATCTCCATTGTTGTTCCTGGGACCCAAAAAAGGCTTGTGAAAGAGCCTTAGCCTTCTGCAGACTCAAATCCGAAAACCCTTCGTTTTTTTGTGGACCCCAAACAAATCCTGATGTGGAATTCAAAGAACTGATCGATAAAACTGTAGTTAAATTTTTACCAGGAATCAAGGATAACGAAGGGCGACCTGTTTATGTCGTCAAAATAGGTAAAAATACCCACTTGCTATCAGTTGGTTAAATTTATTTTACCCTGGTGTCATTTTTTTTTTTTAGGTTTGGTTGATCCTTCCAAAGTAGATTGCCCAACTGTGAATCGTCTGGACGATTATTGGATAGAATCGATTTTGGATGATAATGAGGTCCAGGAAAAGGGTATTTGTGTCCTGATGGATATTAAGGATTATTCTTGGCGACTTTTGGGCTGGTTGACGCCTCATAATGTTAAGACCAGCTCTATGAAGATGGAAATTGGACCTGTTAAACAGGTATGTGGAGAAAAGATGGCTACGGCCAAAATATTGGAGGTAGAAAAATTGGCTTAGAAACAAATATGTACAGCATTTTATTAACTAAAATTTTGTCAAAGACTGTATGAGCCTAACTAACTTATTTTAGAAGTTATTAATATAATAGTGTAAGTGCGCACCTTATCAACGCTTGGACTATGGTTATATGGCTGAATGGTTAAATTTGGTATACGCGCACCAAATAATTTATTACCCAAGAACTAATCGTTGTTTCGAATTACAGTTAAAAGCAATATTATAGATGAGTTTATTAGCTAAAATTTTATCAAAGACTGTATGATGCTAAACATAATATTTTAGAAGTTATTAGTAAAATAATGTTAGTGTTCACCTTACCAACGCTTGGACTACGGTTTTTGGGTGAAAGGTTAAATTTGGTTTACGCGCACCAAATAATTTATTACTCAAAAACTAATCGTTGTTTCGAATTACAGTTCAAAGCAATATTATAGATGAATTCATTAGCTAAAATTTGGTCAAAGATTTTATAAGGCTAACGCAATTATTTTAGAAGTTATTAATATAATAGTGTAAGTGCGTACCTTACCAATGCTAGGACTATGGTTATGTAGATGAATGGTTAAATTTGATTTATGCATACCAAATAATTTATTACTCAAAAACTAATCATTTTTTTCGCGTCATAGTCAAAGGAAATGTCATAAATAATTTTATTAGCTAAAATTTTGTCAAACACTATATCTGGCTAACTAAATTATTTTAGAAGTTATGATCACAATGGGTAAAGTGTACCTTACGAAGTAAATTACCAGGTGGTGTTATTAGCAAGGCTATTTATTACCATAAGCAATATCTTTACGCAAATAGTTCATGAGGCAAATTTATAGACGTTTTTATTAGCTATAAACTTCCCTAATATTATATACAGCTACAATAAATATTTTACTAGTTATATATTTAACTTGGTTTTGGTGCAAATGTTTTATGATGCTTTGTCTAAAACTTATGCACGACTTCAACATTAAAAATTGTGATATAAAAATGCACCAAGATGCTGAAATTTGAGTATATGATACCTTAATATGTATATTATATTTCTGGATAATTTTTTGTGTATATTTGGAATGATTTTTTAAGGTTTTTGTCTATTTTAGACGAAGCTGCACGTCGTCAATTCGTCCAAGTTGATGAATGCTGCTATAGCCATTTCGTATCCACTTTTGAGCGACCGGATTAAAGAAAATGTAAGTTTAAAAATTAAAAAAAAAATATTATCTACATAATTTATGTACTAAAATTGTACTTAATATATACGTTTGTCAACTGGGTACTAATTTATATATTTCTAACTGATAAATATAGTTATTGCCAATTTGAGTACTTATTGTCAAGTTTACTAAAGTCTGATTTAAATCATCTCTAAAGCTTTTTGGATATGTCATAAAGAGATGAAATTGATATCAATTAATTGAAAATTTTATCTAAAATTTTCGAGTTAAAGACAAAAATTCTGTATCTTAACTATGATACAGTTACGATACTTAACGAGATACGTTTACAAATATAAACAAGTTTGAGATACGTTTACAAATATAAACAAATGTACCACTCTCATCGACATTTTTTGTAACCACATTAACACATATTCAAAAACATAAATTTTCTGTGAATTTTTAAACAATTTTCTTATAACTTTATTTAATAAAAACTTAATGATTTTTTTAAAAAGTCTATAGGTAATTTGTCTCTTTGATTTTCTATAATTTTTCCAATAATTTTCTATATTTTCTGTATTTTTTTTATAACCACATTTAACACACATTTCAAAACAAAATTCCTAATTTTCTATGAACTTTTTAATAATTTTGTTAGAACTTTAATTAAAAAAAAATAAAAAATATTGGAAAAAATCTATAATTTGTTTCTTAATTTTCCAATAATTTTCTAATATTTTTTCTAATAGTTTTCTAATTTTTTTACAATTTTTCTAACAATTTTCTATTTCCAGATCCATTTCCATTACTCGAATTGGCCATCTCTACACAAACACATAAACCCGGAACTTCTTCCGGCAGAATACGGCGGAACAGGCCCGGATTTTGATTTAAGGGCCGCTTTGGACAAATTGGCCCAGAATAGAGATAAAATAAAAGAAAACTTCGACTGGGGATACGAAAAATCCAAATGATATCAATTTTTGTTAAATTAAATATAAGTACCATGACATTTTTAAGATATTGGTAAAAAATATAATAACATTCCTAAATGTAAATGAAAATTATATATATATATATATATATATATATATATATATATATTTAAGATAAAGCAATGCCCAAATATTTTTTGTATTAACTAATATATATGTGATTTATTTGTAATTGTGATTTTATACTTTATAATATATATATATATATATATATATATATATATATATATAATTATAATTATTTTAATAAATTTATTTCAAAAATATTTGCTGTTATTTTACAGTACCTCTATCTATACAGATTCTCGAGAAACTTTGGTTTGAAAACAGAATACTGAAGTATATGAGGGAAAGTATTACGAATACAAACCGCTATATATATATATATATATATATATATATATATATATATATATATGTGTGTGTATATATATATATATATATATATATATATATATATATATATATATTAACAAAGTCTAATAATCGGGCATAACATCAATAAAAAACATGAATTTCTTTCAAAAATTTATTTTAAATCCATACGTTTCGGCTATAATCCTAGCCTTCATTCAGTGGAAACTAAAAATAGAATTAAAAATTAAAACAATTGAATTGGAGTGAAAAGAAAACATAAAATAGTAAATAGTACTTACAATTAGTTGATCTTAGTGTTTTATATATAGTATGAAATAGTTCTTTGTTTTTAAAGAAAAAAAAATCAAAACTGATTTTTATGTACTATTTTTTCTGAAGAAGAAGACTTATCATATACTCAGAAACGTAAAAATAAATATACACACACATATTGAATAAATTAAAAATTTATTGTTAATTTTATAATAAATTATTACTTCTAGAATACTCTTTTGTCAAAACTAATGTTCCAAGCTAACTTTTTACCTAACGCTATATTGTTACAATTTTTATATATGAAAATTAGTGTTTTTACATATTCATTTATTTTATTCATTGAAATATTTATTTTAAATATATAGCCCACAGATTACTCCAAGAGGACTCAAAAATACAATTATTTTACATAATGAACAACAATTAAAATATATACAAAATTACAATATATAGTTAGTAACATAAAATGCTTACATAAAATTGCATATAATGCAGAATGTAACAATATTATTTGTAAACAGAATAAGATAAAATAATGGGATATTTGAAAAGAAAATAAAAAGGTTAACTTACTCATACAAATTCCTTCCAAAGTACGATTCACACCACTACATTTACAATCGATGTCGATTTCCGCGCATGTGCCTCTCTGCTACCATATCGACTGAATTTGGTAGCACAGTTTTCCTACGATTTTCCAGGTCTCTGGGACAAAATTAATGAAGGCAAAAAGGGATAAAAGGATATATAGTGAAAAATATAAAAATTTGTGTGGTTTTTGAAGTGATTGTTATATAATTTTTGTGCGGTGTTAGTGCTGGTTTTAGTTTGTTTTTAATGGACTAACGTAAGTGTACACTAATTAATTATTTATGCTCAGTTATGCATGTTTTATACTTTTTGCCCACAAACTATTTACCAACCCTCATACTACAACTTTATTTGTATTATAATAAAAATAAATTTATTTGCCCTTATTGCCAACAATTGATTTTAAATACTTTTTTGCGATTACAAATTTTAACAAAAGCTACACTTACCTACGTTAATTATAAATTTGTTCCCAGAATTTTAATAAAATTGCAGTTGCCCATTTTCCCATAATTGAACAAAATTTGCCAGTATTGGTCAAATAAAATTTGTGCTATTGCCAATTACATAATTTATTTTATAACATTTATAGTGTTTCTAAACATAATGTTTTTTTTTAAATATTTTGCTATTTATGCCCTTTTTCCCATAATTATTGAAATTCATATTAATTATAATTAAAATATAGAATAAAGTGTTCATTAATAATTCATAACAAATTTTGGCCACAGAAGTACATTTTCCCAATAATTACTGTTGCCCATTTTTATATTCTAAATTTATTATAATGTTTATCATACATTCCTTAAAACTTTTTTTATTCGAGAAATTTTAATGTTCTCATTTTAATTTTTGACCAAGTACATTTTCCCATAATTGCTGTTGCCCATATTTGTATTCCAAATTTATTAGAGATTTGATTAAACTTTTTCTAGTACAAAATATGGAGTATATTATTTTTTAACTCATTCCAAATTTTGCCCAAATGAGTAAATTTTTCCCATAATTACTGTTGCCCATATTTATATTCCAAATTTATTAGAATTTTGTTCATCTATTCCTCAAAATAATTTATAGAAAATACAAGCTTTTGAGATAATTCTAATGCTTTATTACATAATTACTGTTGCCCATATTTATATTCCAAATATATTATATTTTTTTTCATAAATTCACCAAAATTATATATGAAATGCAATTTTTTCTTAATAATTTGTTCTGCTTTCATTGTGATTTTTGCTCACTAAGTACATGTTTCCCATAATTACTGTTACCCATATTTATATACCAAATATATTTTAAAATTTCCATGAATTCTATAATGATATAAATTGAATACGAATTTTTTAAATAATTGTACTGTGATCATTACAAATTTTGCCCACCTAAGAACATTTTTTTAAATAATCCAAATTTTTCCTAATAATCACTGTTGCCCATATTTATATTAAATGGGTCTCCAAATTTACTTGTTGTTTGTTTCTATATTTACCCATTCACAACATTAAATAAAGATACTGTGTATCAAATATACATTTGTTGTTTACATAGCCCTTATTTGTTGTTGCCCTATATTTGCAGTTGCCCATATTTAATAAAAATTCAAATTAAATTTTTGCTTACGATCGATACATATTCCATAAAAAGATTTGATGGTACTTATAATAAATAAATACAAAATAAATATTCTGTTCAAATTTATGGAAAAATTTGCCCATTGTCCAAATAATAACTGATGCCCATATTTGTATTTATTATATTTTGCATTTGCTCATTTTTCCACATTCAAATATAACAATGCATATTAAGTACACATTTCTTGTCTATATATTTGTTGTTGCATATTTTTTCATAATTACAGTTGCCCATATTTATTATAAATTTTTCCCCACATTGCCTTATTGCCCACTTTAGACAAAAATTACAAAATATTATTGAAAATTTCAATTTTTTTATCTAACTTTTTTAGCTTGACTTTTTCCTGATTATAGCAGCCCAGGCTAGTTTTAAATTTGTTCCCAAATTTTCTTGTTGCCCACTTTGATATTAGAGTCCATATTTCTGATCCATAAATATATTTGTAGCACTCTATATAAAATTTTCTTTATATAAGTACATAAAGATTTTTGATTTATTGAACCACAATAAACCACAAACCACAATATAAAAAAAAACTTTTGTTCAATTTTTCTTCAGACATAAATGTTTATTATGCAATGATAATAAATAAAATATATTGCCTATTGACAAGTTGCCGTAATTAAAATTAATTATAAATATTAACCAACATTTTTCTTGTTTTTCTAAACTAATTTAGGGCGCTTTTTTACAAGTTTGCAAATATTTCCAGATCTGGTTATGGGATTTTGATGATTTTTATTTCAATTGAAAGATAGTTGTTTAAAATAGATATTTTGTAGATCACTATTGCAATTTTTGTAAAAATCAAAAAAATATAAGCATTCAAAATCTGCCTTCCGTTTTTATTAAAGAGATTAACTTTTTCTACTTGATATCTATTTATATGCTTCAATAATTTCGGACACTATTCAATAATTAAGCCAATAATTTAAAAATTGATAACGGAATTTTAATAATTTTTAAATTTATTTGAAAGCTAAATAAGTGACAAAAATATATTTATCATTATTTTTAAGAATTTTACAAAAAATTGAATTATATGGACATTCAAAATCAAGCTTTCAAATTTGGCAACAAATACAAGACATAAACTAGTACTTTATCCTAAATTTGCAAATATTTCCAAAACGGATAATAACATTTTAATGATTATAATTTTATTTGAAAGATGTATCATCTGCATTTTTATTAAAAAAAACTTGCATTAATTAAAAAATATAAGCATCCAAAATCAACTCTTTACATTTAGCAATAAAAATTAGTAACTAATTATTACTTCTTTAACTATTCTTAAATTTCTTAGAATAGTTTAAAAAAATTGGGAAGAAATAATAAGAAAATGAAAGAAAAATTTAAATTAATTATTAAATATACTTAAATAATAAAAATTAGCAATAAATATATATAGGAAACTATAATAAACAAATATTAAATAGAGGCAAATATATAAGTATATAAAAATTTGCTCATAGAAAAAAGTAATTGAATTTGAAAATAATTATTGTTGACTGTAATAAATAAAAAAAAAATTGTAAATAAATTATGTCATACTTCAAAATCAGCAATATTTAATAAACAAATAAAAAAAACAATAATTTTATATTAATTAACAAAAAAAGCGACAATTATTACATATATATAAATAGAAGAATTTTATTTCCGAACGTTTTGTCGTAATTAAGAATCTGTGATATAAATAAAGTTATAAATATCTGAGGTCTTTAGCAATTTATAAATGTCTCTGATGTCCCGAAATAAATATATATATATATATATATATATTATACATATATGAAGAAACGTTGCCAAATATTTCTGAGTACGAATTTAACTTATATCAACAAGTCAGTTAATCGAATACTTGACAACTTTTTTAAATAAATTTTTAAAATAATATATACATACATATATACATATATATACATACATATATACATATACATATATATATATATATATATATATATATATATATATGATACAAAAAATAATTAAAATTGCTAATACAATTTTATAAGCAAAATAAAAAATATTTAAACAATATTATCAAAGCAATTTTGATACAAATTCAAATATTTATTATAAACGATATACAAATTTATTAACTTCCCGTAGGGTAAGTTATTGTAATGGGCCGAAAATCGGAATTGAAAATTTTTACATTTCTCGACGTTTTGAAGGTTTCTGAACGTTTTGGCATACCTCAGAAAAAATGGATGTGTGTGTGTGTGTGTGTGTGTGTGTGTGTGTGTGTATGTATGTATGGATACAAATTTTCGCCCACGTTTTCGGGCGTACGGATTAACCGATTTGAATAATTTAAAAAACATTCGATTCCTATTGATAAGGAGAAGAGCTGATTAGTTTTTGGCAAAGGCAGGTCCAGCAGTTACGGAGATAAGGAGTAAAGAGTGCAGAAAATAGAAATCGAGTTTTTGAGAGAACGGAGCATCCGATTTGAATGATCTAAAAAACATTCAATTAGTAATGATTGGGAGAAGGGGTTATTAGTTTTTCGCAAAGGCAGGCCCAGCCATTTCGGAGATACAGAGCTAAATGTACAAAAAATGGCAGTTTTTGAGAGAATTAAGCGTCCGATTCAATTGATTCAAAGAACTTTCTGCTTGTCTTAACAAAATAATTGATTTTGGAAAAAAAAAAATTTGTACCAATTTTTTTTTTTTTTTTTTTTTTTTTTAATTTTTTAAATTTTTTGTATATCGAAATAATTCAGATTTTATTTTAATTCTGACTATAGTTCTAATATACTTTAAACAAATAATTTCAACTCTGCAATTCAGATTATATAATTCTTATAAATATTAGACAATGTTACAATATTTATAATAATCTATTTGAAAACATTCAATATTCCTCGAACATTTCGTTACGGTACGGGAAGTTCCAGCAATTTGCCTTAAGGCACGATGCCATCCACCCCACTAGTTTATATTTTTATTATATGATTTCCAAATGTGTCTATTACTTTATACACGTGTTACAAAATTTTTCGCCAATTTTTTACTCGTGTTTGTTTTAATTAAACAAAAAAATTTTGATAAAAAAAACGCCTTTGGCATTGATAGTATTCAAAGAACAATATTTATATTTCTTTCATTGACTCTGATAAGGGAAACACTTGTGTTTCTTATCAAATTATAACAGAAATATGTATAAATACTTGTATATATATATGTATTTATATATATATATATATATATATATATATATATACATCCTTGACTTAGACCTACCGCATTTGAAATAGTCATAAAATATATATAAAACTCCAAATTACTTATTTTATAGGCAATTCCTGAACACATCAAAAGAAATCATCTACATCGATTGAAGTGGTGAAAAAAAAATTAGAGACCTGACAGAAAAATATGAGAAATTTAATTTTTGTTTGTGGAAATAAATATTGTTTATAAAAATTGGGACGAGATGAAAAGTAAATATAAAAATTGTAACCCGAAGGGGTAAAAGTTAAATGCAATAAAAAAATGGTGATGTAAATTTAAATTAGTGAAAAAATTTGTTTAAAAAAATGTGAGCATAAAATTAGTGTGACTACAAGTTTTTTGAAAGTGTAAAAATTTAAGACAAAATGCTGTAAATAAATACAATTATTAAAGAAAAGTCTTAAATAAAACTTGTGTAAAAATATAAATTTGTTTTGGTTTAATTTGCACAAGTTTGTTTTTATTTGCTGAGTAAATTTGAGTTAAAAAGTGTGGACAAATATTTTTTGAAATTTGTGACAAATGTAATGAATTTGACTTTTAAAAACTGCAAAATTTATATACAATTATCAAGTAAAAAATAGAGTAATTTACAAAAAGAAGTGTGAAACAAAAATTGTATTAAAATAAAATTATTGTTATTTAATTTTTACAATCTTTTGTTTTTTTTTGGATTCTTTTGGAAATTTGAGTAACAAAAAGTGTGGACAAATATTTTTTAAAAATTGTGATAAGTCTAAAAAAATTAATTGGAAGAACTGCAAAAAATTTATTTAATTATCAAGTGCAAAACAAAAATAAAAGCAATAGAATAATCAAACGTAAATGTACTACGAATTTTAATTTGCATTAATTTGTTTTCCATTGAAAAAATTTTAGCAAAAAAAGTGTGGACAAATATTTTTTGCAAACTTTGTAAATTTAATATAAAAGTGTGCATTTAATTTACTTTCTTCTAAAAATTGTGATTTTTACAAAAAACGTGCACAAAAACGTTAAAGCCACAAATTAATACCTGAATAATATTCTTAATGTAAATTTTCTTTGTGATAAATTCTATTTATATTTTTTGACAATTAAAATAAAATATTTGTGTATAAAAAATTGTGCTGAAAACTTTACAAATTATTTCATCAGAATATTTTTGTTAAGATAAAATAATAAAGTTTGAATAAAAAATATTTTAACAATTTTTAATTTAAAGTTTTTCACAAACTGGTCACCGAGTATTGAAAGTACTTTGGTAAAACAAAATATTTAATAAAACTTGTGATAAAAATTATTTGATTAAAATAAATTGAATAAAACAAAAATTAATTATTAAGTTAAATTATACAAAAAATTGGTTGAACCAAAAATTTAGTTAAATATATTAGAAAAAAAAAAAAATTTGGACATTTATGCAATTTTTATCATTTTTGTTAAAAACTGAAACCTGACGTGAACATTTTAAATTATTTTATACGAAAGTTTTAACGTAAAATACTTAAAGTATATTAATTAAAATAATAAAATTTTAAATTCAAATATTTTGTTTATTTTTGTTGCAAAATTTATGCTCTATTTGATTTAAATGAAAAATATATACAGCAAAAATATTTTAAAAAAAATTAATATATAAATCACTGAAAAATTTGAAAAAAATAAGTTTTATATGATTTAAAAAATTGAAATAAATTGGTTTGTACACAAATGTTTCTAAAACTCAATATTAACACCTAAGACAATCCCAAAATAAAAAAATATAAAAAAATACGAAAGTTTGAGGGAAAAATTGTGGTTACAAAATAAATGTTTATAAAATCATCAAAAACAATGCAGGATTTGAATATTTAAACTTTTGCTTTTAATATATAAATAAGTACATCATAATACAGCAAAATTTAGCCAAAAAATCCCAAAACTCCAACAAAATCTCTATTTTCACCAATTTCAAACCCCACGACAAGATTTAACCTTAAAAATTTAATAAAAAAGTGTGCATTTAATTTACTTTCTGCAAGTAATTGTGATTTTAACAAAAATTGTGCACAAAAACTTTAAAGCAGCAAATTAAAACTTAATATTTTTAGTGTAAATTTCCTTTGTGATAAATTTTATTTAGAATTTTTGGAAATTAAAATTAAATTTTTAAATTTGTGCTGAAAACTTCATAGATTGTAGCACTAGAATGTTGTTTTTAGATTAATTTGAAAACAATAATATAAAAATGTGTCATCAAACTATGTGTCAGTTAAAAAAAATTTAGTGGTCATAGTGGTAAAAAGTGGTAAAAATGGCAACAGAAGTACCAGGTGCCACCGAATGGACGTTTACTGATCCCGCTCTGGAAAAACTATATAGATCTCATAGTTCTAACCAGAAGAGGACTGGTTTGCAGTGTTTTTTGCTGGGGGCGATTTTGTTCGATCTTTATACCCTGATAGTACCCTTAGGTAAAAGATTTTTGAGTATATTTAGCAGAAAGTCCAATTTTGAACAAATTTTTGGTTTGGTTCGGAATTTTTATTGTTTTTTTTTAAAATATTGTTCTAGACGTTGGTCGTGTCATGTTGAGTATGTAAATAGCAAGTTTTTGTTCAAAATTTGGTTTTTGTCTAAATTTACCAGAAATACTGACTAAAGTAATGACCAACTTGTTTTCTGGTGTCAATTTTAATTGGTTTTGTAATGTTTTGGACTGCAAATGATTACACTATTGCAACAATAATATAAGTTTATTATTTTGTATTGAATTTCAATTTTCTTTCCAGGACAACATTTAGTAGCTTATATAGTCAGTGGAGTTTGTTTAGGATTAGCTGTAATAGCCTTGGTCTGGTGCAGAATTGGTAAGTTACTTATACTGAAGTTTAGTACATTCTATCTAGTTTGCACTAATGTTTTAAAATCAAAGTAGCTAGAATAAAGTTTTTATGTTATTTAACAAAACGTGACGAAGTTTCCCAAATCTATATATTGCTAATTATCAAACTCAAGTCTGCGTTCCGACTAGTTTTATTCAAAATTTCAATATCAAAGTGTATATCAAGTTATATGAGATTTTGATGAATTTTATTTTGTTTATATTGATGTAAATGAATTAAAACGTCTAGAATAAAGTTTTCATGTTATTTAACAAAATGTAAAAAAAATGTCCCCAAATCCATATATTGGTAATTGTAAAAATACATAAGTCTGCGTTCCGTCTAGTTTTATCCATAATTTCAATATACAAGTGTTTGTAATAATTTATACCAAAATTTAATAAATTTTATCTAGTTTTTTTTGGTGTAAATAAATTATGGCGTCTAGTATAAAATTTCCAAGATATTAGGTTGTCAAATATCTTCTTTCCGCTTTTTTGCTTTTGGTTTATAATACAAAAAGGCGGAAGGGAGATATTTGACAACCTTATATTTATCATAACGTAAAAAATGTCTTATACCAACATGCCCAAAACACGTTAAACATTAAGAATCCATCAAAAGTAAATAAAGTAAATAATTAATATTATAAAATTATCAATAAAATATTGTGAATTTTATTAACTACTGAGTTGTTTTTTCCGACATGCCCTTGTAGTATACAATGTTCCTTTTCGGCCGACTATTGTAAATTCATCAAATTTATTGAATGTCCTTTACTGGACAATTGTAAATAAAAGAGTTAATAAATAAAATAAAAAAATACAGTTGCACCAACACTGTTTGTGCTTTAATTCTGCAACAAGTCCTAAATATTTACAATATGTATTTTAAAACAAAAAATTGTCTTGATAAAAGAACTTGGATACCAAAATACTTAAGTCTGTGTTCCGATTAGTTTTATTCAAAATACCAATATGTAAGTGTATATAATAATTTATGCCAAATTTTGATAAATTTTATCTAGCTTTTTCTAATGTAAATAAATTTATATGTGTAAAATAAAGATTCCATGTTATTTAATAAAGTGTAAAAAAATGTCCCCAAACTAACCAATATATTAGGTTGTCAAATATCTCCCTTCCGCTTTTTTGCTCTTGGTTTATAATACAAAAAGGCGGAAGGGAGATATTTGACAACCTATTATTTTTCACCAAATATTTTAACCAAAAACTGTAGGATCACCTCTCAACCTCCTTCACCATACCAAACTCAGTCCTTTCACTTTCTACAATTAACTGACAATTTTAATTCTTTTTTCTACGAACACTTTCAGTTTCTTTTACATTACTGACTTATATTATATTATATTTATTGTCTTTTAGGATTTACATCTGCCAGATGTCATCCGATTTGGCAACTGGCCCCACATTTTGCTTGGCATTTGTTCAATGCTCAACTTTTGCTTCATCTATTTGTAAGAAGTTACTTGGGGTCAGATGATGTAACGGCCAGGGATTCCTTGGGATGGGCCCTTTTGCTTGTGTATTTGGTCTATGTAACCTTACCCTTAAGGTAATAATTAGAAATGATAAACAAAGTCTTAGAATTATGCAGGAGGATTATTTCTTCCAGGAGTTGTTTTGATTTTTGCATTATTAGATTCAAAAGTTCATTATCCAAGATAAGGGATGAAATTTTGTTGGTTTGGTTTAAGGTTGTTTTACTTTACTAATGTGTGGTTTTGTTTTTTAGGTTAAGGTATTGTGTAATGCTGAGTTTAGGAACTTGTGCATCATATATTGTCGCCTTGGTTGGGCTTAGCAAAAGTGACAGAAATTTCATAGAACAGGTAAAAAACAATTTGATAACCTTTGATGTAAAACAATAGTCAATATTTGGTTGTTAGAATTGTTGAAACAAAATCTTGAAGATGGTTTTCCAGTACTATAAAATAGTATAAAAGCATTTATATTATTTTTTTATAACTAGCTGACCCGGCAAACATTGTTTTGCTAAGTAAGGTATATTCTAAACATTTTCTAGAGAATCAAAAATATTAATACTTTAAGTGTATAAGGATGTGTTGTTGTTTGAATGCTATATACAATGAGGTATTATAAAAACAATAAATCCCATTAGTTTGTCTATATTTTGTCAATACTGGAAATTTTTATACACTTTCTATAGAAAACATGGTATAATTCATTCAATCCAAGTCTTTTTTTTTTGGTCTTTCGACTTATTGATTACGTTTCAAGTCTTTCAAATTTCTTTTAGATTCTGGATTTTGTGTATAATTGTAAATAATACTACTGAGCTTATACAAAATTCTCAAATTTCTGCAAGGAGAGAATATAGAAAATGAATTAAGTGTTCCTTCTTTGACCTGCTTTTTCAAGTTAAAAAAGTTTCAAGTAACATTCGATTAATTAAAGTAAATTTAATAAAAAGTATATATGTAGAACAGGGCAAGGCACAAAGGTCCAATTTGATTTTGAGCAAATATAAATTATATTATAAAAATCAAACCAATTACATCACAACAAATAACACATTTCAAACAAACAATTATCTGACTACATTTAGTAAAACTGTCAGATACTTCATCATTGTAGAAATGTGTTTTTTTTATATCTTTCAAAAATTCGTTATTTAGACCTTGTGGCAAACAGATTTATGTCTTATTTTATTTTAAACGTATTTTACAAAATAATTACATTTTTAACTAATGCCAAAAACATACCAACAGAAAAAAATACTTTTATTATGGATTTTCAAAGATTACCGTTTATTTCCCGATAGCAAAGTCCAAAGAATTAAGGTTATAGCTGGTTATACATCTTTTTTCCTCTACTTTCAAATATTGTTATTAAACAATGCTTAACTTTACTTGTTTTTGACACATCGTTGGTGGACATTTTTAACCCCGGACCTTCATATATTACTATCTATTTTTCGATAATTTCTCGGAAAATGTTATTCGACAAAATGTCCCTTTGATCGATACCAAATTTAGATTCCAAAATGTTTTATAAATACCAATGAGTATACAAATAAAATCTTTTAGAACACCGTGTTTCAGAAAAATATGATTTGCAAAAAAATACTGTTACAACGGCAAAAAATGCATTTTCGCATTAACATTTCGAAAAAGTTGATATTGTTGAGTTTGTAGTAACACTTGCGGCCCTTTTACATGATTTTACTGAATTGCAAATTTGTAGCTGTTTTTGTAAGAAACATGTGTGATTTTATATTTTTATAATTTAGTACACATGTCAAGAAATAACATACTGAAATTTTGTAACTCTAGTATAAACTTTTATATTTTTAAATATTTTTCAAAATGCTCATCAAACCGTAGACTTGCAACTATTGAAAACTAGATATGCAAGAGTGTATTTGTTTACAAAATTGCACATTTATAGCATTTTTTGCTAGAAACATATGTGATTTTATATTTTTATAATTGAGTACATATATTAGGTAAAAACATACTAAAATTTTATAGCTTTCGTATAATATTGTATATTTTTAAAACATTTTTCGAAAGTACTTCTCATATCATATCCAACCGTCGTTTCGCAACTAATAAAAATAGAGTATGCAAGTGTATTGCAATTTTTTAGTGTCTTTTGTTAGAAACATTTTTGATTCTATATTTTTATAATTCACTACACATATTAGGAAATAACATACTATAATTTCATAACTGTATTACAACGCTTTATATTTTTAAAATATATTTTAAGCCGTCAATTTGTTTACATCAAAACGTTTACTAACGTTTTTGTATATAAATATACCTACAAACAAAATTACTTACTACAATTTAATCATAATTAAATAATATTTACGTAAACAATTTATTAGACGTAATTGAACATCATCTGACAAAAACGTTTGACATTTGACGTATTAGCCACCGTCCATTGCTTTATTCAAAATAGGCTTCTACAAATATGTTCAAATTAAAAATATAAAGTTTCTACGCGATTTTGAAAAAATATCTCACCTTTCCGATAACCTACAATTAGCACGAATTTTTCAAGACTGGCCAAACCGGATTTAGCCGAACAAAAGCGCGCCCTCGTGCGTTCATAAAAAAAAAAGCGTTTCACGTGTTTCAAAAAAAAATTATTGAAAAAAATGTTTGCACTCATACAATTGCATATTGTGAAGAGTTGGATAAATTTCTAGATTAATCTATGGTTTTTCACTCAAATCAAAACATATCAAAACATGTCGAAACACACACATTTTTCACTCACTTCAATCTTGTTCAAAAATCAAATTCTATAGTCCATGTTATTCAATTTGTCTAACTTTTCCTCTAGCATTTGGCAAATTGTATATTGCTGCTGGCAGCAAACGTGTTCGGCCTAATGTCCTACTTTTTAGAAGACGCTCAGCAAAGAAGAGCATTTTTGGAAACCAGACAAAGTCTGCAGGTTAAATTGGTCATTGAGGAACAAAGTGCAGAACAGGTAAGATAATAGATAACTAGTCGTGTATGGCATCGTGCCTTAAGGAAAATTGATGGAACTTCCCGTAACGTAATAAAATATTCGAGAAATTTTAAACGTTTTCAAATATATTATTATAAATAGTGTAACTTTCATTATTTTTGCTATCTTGCTTGTTATATCTGAGCAAATCAAATGTAAATCATAAATCAATTTATCCCTTAACAATCGTCATTTCATTTCGAATTTAATTTCAAAAAAAAATACTTGCCTAATTTACACAAAATTGAAAAAGTGCTCCCGTATAGTCACAGTCTAAACGCATTTGCAAATAGTTCTGTGCGACATTTTCACTTATACTGTGCTTGGCTCGGCGGCATTTTCACATTTTTCAATAGTTTTCACAATATTGAAAAAGTGTTCCTGACTTAAACAGTCTAAACGCACTCGGGTAACACATTTGCACCAGAGTGGCGCTTAGACTGTGCTTAGCCTGGGTAATATTTTGAATTTTTAATCCAAAATTACGAAAATGTTTTTTGAAAAAGAAAAAGAGTGAATCTGTTAAATATTAGAGGCCTATGAAAAATTAGTTAGTTATAAAAAAATATTTTATATGAAATAGCATAGGGCGAATTGGTCCTAGTAATCAGTTGTGGAAACTCTTAGATAAAATGTCAATTTTCTAGTTTATTTAAAAAGTATTTTTTTTAAATTTTGTATATTTACACATTGAATATTAAGAAGTGATCCTGTAAAATATTAGGGGCTTGTAAAAAAGGACTAATTTATAATAATATAATAACGCTTTGCTTTGTTGATATTACAAGTCCCTTTAGTCAATTTTTGATAAATTCCTTATATCTTAGTTTATTTACCAAGTTATTTTTAAAAAACTTTCAGAAGACTTCCAATAAGCATTCTAGTAAATTTGTGTAAAATATTAGAAGCCTACAAAAAGTATTTTAGTTATAAAAAATACTTACAAATAGTCAGCTTGAAGTAGTATTAAAGCTTTATAATGAACGTTTAGAAACTTTTAGTTCAAATTTTCTGGTTTATTTTTTAACAACTGTTGATGAAATGTTGTGTAGACGTGAATTGGGCATTTGTAAATTATCCTGTAAAAAATATAGGCCTAGGAAAAGTAGTTTGATTATAAAAATTATTCAAAATTTTCTAATTAATAATTTGCTAGTATAACGTGGCTCTTTATAGTCAACTTTGGATAAAAACCCTTAATTTAGTTTATTAGTTTATAAAAATTCTAGGTTCATTTTGTGATTATTAGAAAATTACTTGTAGACTTCTACAAGTAATTTTGTAAAAATAGAGTTCTACGGATAGTAGTTTAATTATCAAAAATTAATCAAAATCTGCAAGGCATAATTCTACATTTTCTGGTCCATTTTGGATGGAAAATCAAAATGTTAATCATAAATCAATTTATCCCTTAACAACCCTCATTTTATTTCAAATTCAATTTAAAAAAAATAGTTGCCTAATTTACACAAAATTGAAAAAGTGCTCCCGTATAGTCACAGTCTAAACGCATTCGCAAATAATTCTGTGCGACATGTTCACTTACTCTGTGCTCAGTTTGGCGGCATTTTCGCATTTTTCAATAGTTTTCTCACAAAATTGGAAAAGTGCTCCTGTACATAAACAGCCTAAACGCACTCGGGTAAACATTTGTACCAGAGTGGCGCTTAGAATGTGCTTAACATGGGTAATATTTTGAATTTTTAATCCAAAATTACGAAAATATTTTTTGAAAAAGAAAAAGAGTGAATCTGTTAAATATTAGAGGCCTATGAAAAATTAGTTAGTTATATAAAAGAAAATATATGAAATAGCATAGGGCGAATTGGTCCTAGTAATCAGTTGTGGAAACTCTTAGATAAAAGGTCAATTTTCTAGTTTATTTAAAAAGTTTTTTTTTTAAATTTTGTATATTTATACATTGAATATTAAGAAGTGATCCTGTAAAATATTAGGGGCTTGTAAAAAAGGACTAATTTATAATAATATAATAACGCTTTGCTTTGTTGATATTACAAGTCCCTTTAGTCAATTTTTGATAAATTCCTTATATCTTAGTTTATTTACCAAGTTATTTTTAAGAAACTTTAAGAAGACTTTTAATAAACATTCTAGTAAATTTGAGTAAAATATTAGAAGCCTACAAAAAGTATTTTAGTTATAAAAAATACTTAAAAATAGTCAGCTTGAAGTAGTAGTTAAAACTTTATAATGAACGTTTAGAAAGTTTTAGTTCAAATTTTCTGGTTTATTTTTTAACAACTGTTAATGAAATTTTGTGTAGGCGTGAATTGGACATTTGTAAATTATCCTGTAAAAAATATAGGCCTAGGAAAAGTAGTTTGATTATAAAAATTATTCAAAATTTTCTAATTAATAATTTGCTAGTATAACGTGGCTCTTTATAGTTAACTTTGGATAAAAACCCTTAATTTAGTTTATTAGTTTATAAAAATTCTAGGTTCATTTTGTGATTATTAGAAAATTACTTGTAGACTTCTACAAGTAATTTTGTAAAAATAGAGTTCTACGGATAGTAGTTTAATTATCAAAAATTAATCAAAATCTGCAAGGCATAATTCTACATTTTCTGGTCCATTTTGGATGGAAAATCAAAATGTTAATCATAAATCAATTTATCCCTTAACAACCCTCATTTTATTTCAAATTCAATTTAAAAAAAATAGTTGCCTAATTTACACAAAATTGAAAAAGTGCTCCCGTACAGTCACAGTCTAAACGCATTTGTAAATAATTCTGTGCGACATGTTCACTTACTCTGTGCTCAGTTTGGCGGCATTTTCGCATTTTTCAATAGTTTTCTCACAAAATTGGAAAAGTGCTCCTGTACATAAACAGCCTAAACGCACTCGGGTAAACATTTGTACCAGAGTGGCGCTTAGACTGTGCTTAGCCTGGGAAATTTTTTGATTTTTTTGGAATGGAAATTTAAAAACTCGTGCAATTTATTGGACAACTATTTTAAATTTTGTGGTAATTTTTTTGGAAAATTTTAGGAACGACTGCTCTTATCAGTTCTACCAGAGCACGTTGCAGTCAAAATGAGGCAAGATCTTGGTTCTACAGACAGCCAATTTAAAAAAATCTACATGAGTAGACACGAGAATGTCAGGTAAATATTTCCTAGGCTGTAAATTGACTAAAAACTTATGGTTCTACTTTTTTTCCAGTATTTTGTATGCAGACATCGTAGGCTTCACAGCAATCTCCTCCACCTATTCAGCCCAAGATCTGGTGAAGATTTTGAACGAACTGTTTGCAAGATTCGACAGACTGGCAGAGGTAACCACAATTTATTCACATTCACCCATAACCACCAATAATTTTCCTATTTTTACCAGAAATATCAACAATTACGAATCAAAATCCTGGGCGACTGTTACTATTGCATAAGTGGAGCTCCTGTAGAAAGACCTGATCATGCTGTTTTGTGTGTACATATGGGGCTATCTATGGTCAAAGCCATCAAGTAAATATAAAAAACAGATGTTTTTGTATTGGAGAATGGGTAAATGTGATTTTTTTGACAGGTACGTCCAACAAACAACAAATTCGCCTGTGGATATGCGTGTAGGAATTCATACTGGTGCAGTTTTGGCAGGAGTTCTTGGTCAACGTCAATGGCAATTTGATGTTTATTCCAAAGATGTAGAGTTGGCTAATAAGATGGAAAGTTCAGGAATGGCTGGGTAAGAGACTACAACCACTTTGCACTACTTTCAACCAACTTGTTTTGCAAATTTGCACCCTTTTGTGCCACTTTAAACCGACTTTTTTTCCAAATTTTCGCCTGGCTCAGACTTTTCGCCAGGTGCATTTTTTGCTAAAAATATTTATTTGTTTTTGTTTTTTCCCAAGGCGTGTCCATATTTCACACCAAACTCTGAGTTTTTTGGATGGTGAATTTGAAGTTGAACCAGCCCATGGTGAAAAACGAGAAGAAGCCTTAAGAATGGCTGGTATCAAAACATACTTCATCGTCAAAGTGTTAAAACCGGTATGATTACTAATTACGTAACCAACAATAATATAAATCTAAAAAATGAGAATTTTGTGGCAAACATACGTCAAAAAATAGTATTTCTTGTTAGTAAATTTCTGAAAATGTCAATCTATTAGTCGAGAGATCAGGCGTATTATACATAAAAACAAGCAAGGAAGAATGTTATGATGACAGAATTCTAGATGATGCAGTTGTGTACCCTTACAGTTTTTTTTAATTAAAATAAAAATCGTTGGGAATTAGTGAATACTTTATTTAGAAAAGTTATAGATAATAAAATTTTAAACATATTTTTCATACAAACTTTTGCTTCAACGTTATTAGTTTACGAGATACAATTTTTTGAAAATAAATTTATTATTTGGTTCATCTAAGTCGGATTTCTACGTGCAAATGCGTTTGTACAGTTTATTATTAATTAATTAAAAACCGTTAGAAATATATAAGAACTTCATTTACAAAAGTTGTAGGTAATAACATGTTGAATAAATTTGGTATACAAACTTTTGTTTTAGTGTTATTAGTTTACGAGATATAATTTTTTGGAAAAAAATGTTAGTATAACATTTTAGTTTCTGGTTCCTATAAGTCGGATTTCTAAGTGCAAGTGCATTTCTTCAGATTTTTTCTAGTTATATCAAAAACCGTTAAAAATATATAAGAACTTTATTTGCAAAAGTTGTAGATAATAATATTTTAAACAAATTACATATACAAATTTTTGTTTTAGCATTATTAGTTTACGAAATATAATTTTTTGGAAAAAAATGTTAGTATAACATTTTAGTTTCTGGTTCCTATAAGTCGGATTTCTAAGTGCAAGTGCATTTCTTCAGTTTATTTTTTCAATTATATCAAAAACCGTTAAAAATATATAAGAACTTTATTTTCAAAAGTAGATAATAAAATTCTGAATAAATTTTCTATACAAATTTTTGTTTTAGTGTTATTAGTTTACGAGATATAATTTTTTAAAAACGTGTTAGCAAAAAATTTTCTGCCTCATTGCAACTGTTTACTTAAGAAAAATAAATTAATGTAAATAATTTTTGTAAACATAATTTATATTCCTGATATAATTTATTTATAATACTTTAAACTATTTCAAACAATTTTTTTTTTAATTATCCTATGATTATCGCCTTCACATATATTATTTTAACTACTTATCTAAAATTTATCTTAAATATAATTGAACATTTATATTCGATTTTTTGCTCTAACATACATTTATAAGGTACTCCACAATGTAAAATATATTTTTTGAAATTGTTTAGAGACCGCTTTTTGTCTCTCAATGATTTGTAGAATTAGATAAAAAATCCATAAATCCGTGCATTTTTTTTTAATTTTCTTTAAATATATAAGAAAACTAATAAACCTATAAAAAATTGTGTGAGCAAAACCTTTTGGCAATAAAATTGTGCATCAATTTCTCATACATAACTTTGCTATAACTTAGTAGTTACAGAATTTTAAACTTAGTTATTAACTGTACCAAGATTTATTGGGTGTAAATAAAATTTTATTAAAACGCTCGGTAGGTTTTTGCAGTTTTTGCTCATTTATTTACAAACCATAAATTTTACACAAAATGTTTGTTAACAAACTTTAAAGCTAATGAAATTCTGCACAAATTTTCTATGAACAACTTTTTTTATAAATTTATTAGTTTTTAAGATATGTCAGTAATAACAGTCAGTTATCAAAAGATTTTACCTTGCTTATTTATATGTAAAAATAGAATAGAATTTCCGTCAACAACTTTTTTATAAATTTATTAGTTTTTAAGATATGTCATTATTAACAGTCAGTTATCAAAAGATTCTACCTTGCTTATTTATATGTAAAATACGCCTGGTCGCTCAGAAAACATATTTTCACATTTTCTAACAAGAAAAAAGCATAAAAGCGTTGCCATGACAATGATAATAGAGTTAGTAACTGATAATAGAGTCCAAACTAAAATTTAAAAGCAGTCTCATACAAATTTACTCAAAATTTAATAAAATATCAAACAAGTTAATTTATTACTTATTGTCATCTAGTATTCGACACCAGTACCAGAAGTAAGAAATGGCGCAGCTCCTGCAGAAACTGAAGAAACAATTCTGGCAGAAGGTTTATTTGACACCAAGGACGAATCTAAGGTACCAAATAATATTTAAATTTATTACAATTTAATTTAACTCAATATTTTTTACGTTTTTAGTGCAACAGTCCAGTTGCTGAAGAGAGTCAAGCCAGGGAAGACTCTGACGACTTCAAGAACAGATTGAGAACCGAGCTAATCAGCAGGGATGGACACAGGTGGAGAAAAACACACTAAATTCAAATAATTTTTTTGCAAATTTATAGGACAATTAACATTCATCCTTTACCCAGGGAACTGCAAAAACGTACATCTCGTCTGACCCTTCGTTTTCGTTCGGCTTCAACCGAACGCCAATACGGTAGGCACAGAGAGCCCTTATCAGCAATTCCTTTGCTATCACTGCCTTTGGCTGCAGTGGCGGCGTTGGTTTCGCAGTGGATTGCAGTGCCACTTCAGGGGGCCGAGGAGGAAAATTTGGATGGTGCTATGAAGCTGGAAACTGCTGTTTCTGTAGCTGTCACTGTGGTTTTGGGGGTCGTAACTTTGGGGGCTGCTGCTGAAACCGCCCCAAAGGTAATAAAGGACACATAAGAGTTATAATACACTTACAAGATTTTTTTTAAATTTTTTGGACCAATTTTTTACCCCCAAGAAACAACCCACAGTCTTTTACGAATGCTTCTCAATTCCTGTTGATTTTTGACACCTCCCAGGATGATGTTCATGCTACTTGCCTCAAAGAAAAATGACTCTCACACCTAGTTTTTTTACTATTTGCAGATATTTCCTCGGTGTTTAGTTTTGTGCAGTCGTGCTCTAAACGACTCCATGTACGTCAGAAGAGTTATAGCTATTCTAGGAATCGTAATGTTAGCTGTAGCTAACACAATAAACATGGTGAGCCATAAAACTTCACACAAATAATTAGGGTAGTCCTTAATACGGACATTTTCGAATTTCTTTCCTCCCAAGGGCTCAAATGGTTCTAAATTGATAAACAAATATTCTCTGAAAGTTTCAGCTCTTAATATTAACTTTTAGATAGTGCGCAATTCAATTAAAAGTTTTGTATCAAATTATATCATTAAGTAAATTCTTGCGCCATCTGTGATAGCAAATTTGTAATTTTGATGCCAATTTAGATGTCAAGTGATTTATAAATAATTTTATGTGACATATTTTTTAACTTCCCGTAGGGCAAGTTATAGTAATCGCAAAAAACCGAAAATGAAAATTTTTATATATCTTTACGTTTCAAAGGTTCAAAAGTTCAAGTTTCAAAATGGATGTATGTGTGTATGTGTGTGTGTGCGTGTGTGTATGTATGTGCGGATACAAATTTTCGTCGACGATTTCGGGAACACCGATCAACCGATTTGAATAATTCAAAAAGCATTCGATTCGTATTGATAAGGAGACGTGCTGATTAGTTTTAAGCGAAGGCAGGTCTAGCCATTTTGAAGATACGGGGCAAAAAGTGCCAAAAAAATTAGCTCGGTTTTTAAGAGAACTGAGCGTCCGATTTTAAAAATTCAAAAAGCATTTTACTTGTATTGAAAAGATAAAGATTTGTTCAAATTTTTATGAAGGCAGGTCTAGCGGTTTCGGAGATCTAATGACAAAAGTAAAAAAAAATGCTATTTGGCGGTCAAAAATGATCATTGGACATATGCACATCAAATTATCAGATATTTTACAGGATTTAATAATAAGTATAAATTTTGTTTACATTTCTATGGGTTCCGTACCAATGTTTATCTGTTAGACGGCGACGCGGCGCTTACGCGCTTTGACGTTTCGCCTCTATGCAGTTAAAGCAGTACGATTGCTTTGAAAAAAAGTTTAGAATTTTCAAAATATGTCAAAATAAAGAAAACATTCTTTTTTCAGAAAAACAATTTTCCCAAAAAAAGTAATTTATTGTCAAATTTATAGTTTCTCAAAAATCTAATTTGGTCGAAGTAAATTTTTTTCAACAATGTTAATCTTTTTAAAAAAATAAAAATTTTTGGTACGGGAAGTTCCAGCAATTTGCCTTAAGATTAGATACTAGATGCCATGCGCCCCATTAGTTAACATAAGTCATTAAGAAAATTCTTGCGCCATCTGTTATAGCAAACTTGTAATTCTGATGGCAATTTGGAGGTCGAGTGTCATAATTTTTGAATTTGCACAGATGGCGCAATAATTTACTTATTGACATATGTTAATAATGAATATATGAAACTTTTAATTGAGTTGCGGACTATCTAAATGTTAATATTAAGAGCTAAAACTTTCAGAGATTCATATTTTATCAATTTGGAAGCATTTGAGCCCTTGGGAAAAAAGAAATTATTACTATTACTATTATATATATATATATATATATATATATATATATATATATATCCATGTATCTATTACTCTTACTTTTATTCCAGTCGACTTGCGATCCAGACAACCCCAAAAGACAATTCTCCTTAAATTGTACATCTCGTCAACTACAATTAATAAATAGGGATTTTCTGCCAACTGCAAGTCCTTTGACAACCTTGACAGGGTCGTGTAATCATCCCAGCTATTTCAGCTGTTCAGCAGCTTTGTGTTTGATTACTGCAGCGATTTTGCCACAACTTTCCCATTTTGACCAAGGCGATTTTGATGACTCTGGTGACTGGGATACATTGTGCCCTGAATTTGCTGGTATTATATAATCGGTTGGATTGTGAGGATTTGAACAGCAATCGGGATTGGACGACGTGAGTAATAGATTTTTTTTAATTTTAGTAGATTAGCAAAGAATTGAACTTATTTATTTTCAAATTTATTTAATTTTTTTGCAGCTTTACACCTGGAAAACTAACTTTGTCTTATATGCTGATTGCTGTAACAATTGCCTTGTCGTATCTTGCTCGTCATGTAAGTATAATAAAGGAACAACATTTTGCCAATAGGCACTTTATAGTAATCTTATCTTAAAGTCAGATAATCTTATATATAAAAGTTAAGCTCTCGATCAAATGATCCGGTAAAACTCGAAAACGACTAAACCGATTTGGGCCAGTCTTAGTCTTGAAAAATTCGTGCTAATCAGTAGGTCGTCGGAAAGGCGAGATATTATTTCAAAATCGCGTAGAAACTTTACATTTTTAATTGAACATTTTTGTAGAAGCGTAATTTAAATAAAACAATGCACGGGTGGCTAATACGTCAAATGTCAAACGTTTCTGACAGATGTTTAATAAGATGTTTTACGTGAATATTATTTAATCATGATTAAATTGTAGTAAGTAGTTTTGTTCGTTGTTATATTCATACACAAAAACGTTTTGACGTAAACAAATTGACGGCTTAAAATATATTTTAAAAATATAAAGCGTTGTAATACAGTTACAAAATTTTAGTATGTTATTTCTTAATATGCGTACTGAATTATAAAAATATAAAATCAAATATGTTTCTAATATAAGAAACTAAAAAATTGCAATGCACAATTGCATACTCTATTTTTATTAGTAGCGAAACGACGGTTGGATATGATTTGAGAAATACTTTGGACAAATGTTTTAAAAATATACAATATTATACTATAGCTATAAAATTTTAGTATGTTTTTACCTAATGTATGTACTCAATTATAATAATATAAAATCACATATGTTTCTAACAAAAAAAGCTAGAAATGTGCAATTTTGTAAACAAATGCACTCTTGCATATCTAGTTGCAAGTCCACGGTTTGATGAGTATTTTGAAAAATATTTAAAAATATAAAACGTTACACTAGAGTTACAAAATTTTAGTATGTTATTTTTTAATATGTGTACTAATTTATAAAAATATAAAATCACACATGTTTCTCACAAAAACAGCTATAAATTTGCAATTCAGAAAAATCATGTAATAGGGCCGCAAGTGTTACTACAAACTCAAAAATATCAACTTTTTTGAAATGTTAATATGAAAATGCACTTTTTGGCATATTTTTCTCAAACACGGTGCTCTGAAATCTCATTTGTATAATTTGTATAATTTTATATTTTTATAATTAAGTACACATATTAAAAAATAACATACTAAAATTTTGAAACTCTAGTATAACGTTTTAGATTTTTAAATATTTTTCAAAATACTCATCCAACCGTGGACTTGCGACTATCGGAAACTAGATATGCAAGAGTGCATTTGTTTACAAAGTTGCACAATTATAGCTTTTGTTGTTAGAAACATATGTGATTTTATACTTTTATAATTGAGTACGTATACTAGGTAATAGCATATTAAAATTTCATAGCTCTAGTATGATATTGTATATTTTTAAAACATTTTTCAAAAGTCCTTATCATATCATATCCAACCGTCGATTTGCAACTAATAAAAATAGAGTATGCAAGTGTGTATTGCAATTTTTTAGTTTTTTCTGTTAGAAACATATTTGATTTTATATTTTTATAATTCAGTACACATATTAGGAAATAACATACTACAATTTCATAACTGTATTACAACGCTTTATATTTTTAAAATATATTTTAAGCCGTCAATTTGTTTACGTCAAAACGTTTACTAACGTTTTTGTATATAAATATAACTACAAACAAAACTACTTACTACAAGTTAATCATAATTAAATAATATTTACGAAAAACATTCTATTAAACGTAATTGCACATCATCTGTCAAAAATGTTTGACATTTGACGTATTAGCCACCGTCCATTGTTTTATTCAAATCACGCTTCTACAAAAATTTTCAAATTAAAAATGTAAAGTTTCTACGCGATTTTGAAATAATATCTCACCTTTCCGACAACCTACTGATTAGTACAAATTTTTCAAGACTAAGACAGGCCAAATCGGTTTAGCCGTTTTCGAATTTTAACGAATCATTTGATCGAGAGCTCCATTTTTATATACATAAAATAACTATTTATTTCAATCAATTTTCTCTCCAGATGGAAAGAGTATCAAGAGTCTCCTTTCTATGGAAGACTTCAGTAACCGAGCAAAGAGAAAAGGCCTCAGATATGAGACAGAGAAATGAAGCCTTGGTCTACAACGTGTTACCGCCACATGTTGCAGCCCATTTTATGGGACAGAGAAAAAGACAACATGACGAATTGTACTCGCAAAGTTATGCAGAAGTTGGGGTGCTTTTTGCTAGTATGCCGAATTTTTCAGGTAAATATAAAAAGATCGATGAAAATAATAATGGACTCTTAAATTTATTTAATTTTTGTAAATTTATGTCTAAAATCTGTTAAGTTTTTGCCAAATTTTACTGAAAAAACTTGATAATTCTGTAAAAATTCTGACTATTTTGGATATGATTTAATAAACTTGAATCAATTTTGACAATTATGTGCAAAATTTAATAATCCGATACAAAATCTATAAAATTTACTGAACAATATGACGGCCTCTTAAAAACCTAGACATTTGCGAGTTATTTGACAAAAACCAAAAAAATGACTGAAATTTTCTATTAAATGCTAAAGAATATGAAAGATCGAATTCAAAGTAGTTTTTTTCCAAACTTTTATGGTTCGGGGTCTATATAACTGTTGGCATGGAAATGTAGTAAATTTTATCTAGTTTCTCCCTATTTAACCGAAAAGGGGTGCTTTCATATGATGTTTGTGAGTTATTTGACAAACTAGACAATTTCTTAAAGAAAAAAAACAATAACGCCATGAAAATACAGACGATCTTCTGAAAAACCAGAGTTAGTGCTGAAAAACTAGACGACTTCCTTAAAAACTTGACGACTTTCTGGTAAATCAAAACATCTTTTGAAGAACCAGATGGCTATCTACAAAATCACAGCTTTTTCTGCAAAACCAGACGACCTCTTGGAAAACTAGATAACCTCATAAAAATACGAACGACTTTCTGAAAAACGAGACAATCTCTTGAAAAACTAGACGACCTCCTTGTAAACCAAAAAATCATCTGAAGAACCAGATGGCACATTTTGGAAAACCAGAGGACCTCCTAGAAATCCAGATAATATAGAATAATCATAAAAAGATAGAAATTACCAGGAAAACGTTTCACTTTTCAAGAGATTGTTTGTTTGGTATTTCAGATTGTTTTTTAGGACATCATGTGGTATTTCAGAACTAATTTCTTTATCTAATCTAATCTAATTTTCATTTTCATCTAATTTTTTATGAGTATTCTCTATGAAAATTCTCTGGTTTCCTAGTCAGCCATCTGGTTTATTAGACGAATACCTAAAAAATAAGATATTCTCCTGAAAAATTTAATCTCCTTCTGAGAAATCATATGTGCTCCTCAAAATTTTGATAACTTACTAACAAATTGGACTACTTTGTGGCAAATAAGATAATTTAGTAAGAAATTTGATACCATTATAAACAATTGTACGATTTTGTAAAAAATTAGACTAGCTCCAAAAAATCTGATGATCTGCAGAAAAATTAGACAGCTAAATATAGAAAAATAAACAACTTGATGCAAAAATTTAAGACTGAGTAAACAATTAGCTGACTGTGTAAAAAATAGATGACTTGGTGATGAATTAGATAACTTAGTGACAAATTAAATGACTTAGTGACAAATTAGATAACTTGGTGACAAATTAGACAACCTTCCTACTTATTTAGTAAATTTTTAGTTAGCGATTTACAAGCATCAAAATTGAGCAAAAGTAAATTCAAAATTTTTTCCCAATATTGTTTCTTAGCAATTATTAATTTACAACCTATGATGTCGAAATCTGTAGAAGAATTATTATGTCTCCAGTTTCTGAAATTTTTTAGTTGATAGAGTCAACATTGATGAATACCTTTGCCAATATTTTAAATAATCAATAATTAGCAAATATTATTATATATATTATCAATAATTAGCAAATATTTTTTATATTATTTATATATATATATATATATATATATATATATATATATAAGTTTGTCAAATATCTCCCTTCCGCCTTTTTGTATTATAAACCAAGAGCAAAAAAGCGTAAGGGAGATATTTGACAACCTAATGTATATATATATATATATATATATATATATACATATACACATATATATATATATATATTATAAGTTGTTAGTTGCCAACATCGGATTTTTATAATTTTTTTCCATTTTGTAGATTTTTACTCAGAAGAAACTGTCAACAATCAAGGATTGGAGTGTCTTAGATTCCTCAACGAAGTCATTTCGGATTTTGATGCAGTAAGTCAGAAAAAATCTTACCATAACACTTATGCAACAAATACATATTTATTTATATGTTTTCATATTATTTTTAGCTTTTGGAACTGCCTCAATTCAAAGACATCATAAAAATTAAGACAATCGGATCAACTTATATGGCAGCAAGTGGATTGAAGCCTACAGATATTGTTCAGGTAACAAAATTCGGGACATAACCTTAAAAACAAGTAGCAAGGTCGTAAAAACGACTTTGAATTTGTTTTTTTATATTCTTTGGTAATCAATGGAAAACTCGGGACGTTTTTTTGTTTTTGTCAAATAGCTCACAAATATCAGGGGCAAGCACCCCTTTTTAGTTAGATAGTGTAACATTACTGCAATGTTTGTAAAAATACTACAATGGGGGCAAAAATACTACAATGTTTGTAAACAATACTACAATGGGTGTAAAATTACTGCAATGTTTGTGAAAATACTACAATTGGTGTAAAAATACTACAATGGGCGTAAAATTACTACAATGTTTGTAAAAATACTACAATGGGCGTAAAATTACTACAATGTTTGTAAAAATACTACAATGGGCGTAAAAATACTACACTGTTTGTGAAAATACTACAATGGATGTAAAAATATTACATTGTTTGTAAACAATACTACAATGGGTGTGAAATTACTACAATGTTTGTAAAAAATGTTTGTAAAAATACTATAAAATTACAAAAGTATTTTATGAAAAATAAGAAAAGATGTAATAATTTTTTATCCTCAAAAGCAATTGTTTTGTCAATACAAGCAGAAAGTTTTTTAGATCATTCAAATCGGACGCTTAGTTTACTCAAAAACTGCCATTTTTTGCACATTTAGCTCCGTATTTTCGAAATGGCTGGGCCTGCCTTTGCCAAAAACTAATCACCTCTCTTCTCAATCATTACAAGTTGAATGTTTTTTAGATCATTCAAATCCGATACTCCGTGTTCTTAAAAACTCGATTTGTATTTTCTGCACTCTTTACTCCGTATCTCCGTAACGGCTGGACCTGCCTTTGATAAAACCGAATCAGCACATCTTCTTATCAACAGGGATCGAATGTTTTTTAAACAAAACACACACACACATCCATTTAGTTTCTGGGGTATGCCCCTTAAAAATGTTTAGAAACCTTCAAAACGTCGAGAAATGTAAAAAAAAATATTTTCGATTTTCGGCCCATTACTATAACTACCCTACGGGAAGTTGAAAATCAAATGTTTTTATTGGTGACATCCAGATTGTAGCATAAATTTCTGTCCAGTTATCCATTATCCATTAACTATTATTTTTCAGAGTCCAAATGCACCAATAACAACCAGATGGTCCCATCTGGCCCTTCTGGTAGATTTTGCTCTGGAGTTGAAACGAGCTTTACAATGTATAAACGAGCAATCATTTAACCATTTTGTTCTAAAAATGGGCGTAAATCATGGCCCAATAACTGCTGGTGTAATTGGGGCCAGAAAACCACATTACGACATCTGGGGAAACACTGTAAATGTCGCCTCCAGAATGGAGAGCACTGGGAAAGCTGGAGCTATACAGGTAATAAAAAGATATATGATTTTGGGTAAAATATAAATATAAATATAAATATGAATTTTATATATAAAAATGGAGCTCTCTTTCAAATGTCTTAGTAAAACTCGAAAACGGCTAGACCGATTTGGCCAGTCTTAGTCTTGAAAAATTCGTGCCAATCCAGAGATGGTCGGAAAAGCGAGATAATATTTCAAAATCGCGTAGAAACTTTACATTTTCAATTTGAAAATTTTTGTAGAAGCGTAATTTAAATAAAACAAAGTTTGGTTTGTAGTTTTATGTATACACAAAACGTTAGTAAACGGGCCCCAAGTGTTACTAGAGACTCAAAATATCAACTTTTTTGAAATGTAATATGAAACTGCACTTTTCTGCAAATTTTTCTCAAACACGGTGCTTTGAAAGATCTCATTTATATAATTATATACTCATTGGTATTTATAAAACATTTTATAGGTTATATTATTTTTTATTAATGTTTAAGTTCAGAACCTAAATTAGGTATCGATCAAATGGACATTTTGTCGAATAACATTTTCCCAGTTATAATTTCCCACAATTTATCGAAGAATAGATAGTAATATATAAAGGTCCGGGGTTAAAAAGGTCCACCACCGATGTGTAAAAAATCAGTAAAGTTAATCATTGTTTAACAACAATATTTGAAAGTAGAGGAAAAAAGATGTATAACCATATATAACCTTGATTTGAAAACGGTAATCTTTGAAAACCCATAATAATAGTATTTTTGTCTGTTGGTAGATTTTTAGCATTAGTTAAAAATGTAATTATTTTGTAAAATACCTTCAAAATTATAATAAAGCTTTAAACCTTTTTCATTTAAACAAATTTTTGAAAGTCAACAAAAAAGCACATTTCTACCATGATGAAGTAGCTGGCAGTTTTACTGAACGTAGTCAGATAGTTGTTCGTTTGAAATGTGTTATTTGTTGTGATATAATTGTTTTGGTTTTTACAATACAGTTTATATTTGCTCAAAGTCAAATTGGACCTTAATGCCTCGCTCTGCCTTACATATATACTTTTTATTAAATTTACTTTAATTCATCGAATGTTACTTGAAAATTCTTAAAAACCAGGTCAAAAAAGAAATACTTAATTCATTTTCTATCTCTCCTCGTAGAAATTTGAAAATTTTGTATAATCTCAGTAGTATTATTTATAATTATACACAAAATCCAGAATTTAAAAAAAATCTGAAAAACTTGAAACGTAATCAATAGGCCGAAAGACCAAAAAAGACTTGGATTGGATTATACCATGTTTTCTATACAAAGTGTATAAAAGTTCCAGATAAAATATAGACAAACTAATGGGGTTTATTTGTTTTTATAATACCTCACTGTATAGAGCATTCAAACAGCACATCATAGAATACACTAAAAGTGTTAATATTTTTGATTCTCTAGAAATTGTTTGGAATATACCTTACTTAGCAAAACAACGTTTGCCGGGTCAGCTAGTATAAATATAAATATAAATATAAATATGGGAATAATTAGGTGACCTCGTATACAACTTTGTATAATTTATAATTTTTCTATCTATTTTTTATCTAGGTGACAGAAGAAACCTGCGACATCCTCCAACACTTTGGCTACACCTTCGAACAAAGAGGTTTAGTGGCTGTCAAGGGCAAAGGGCAACTTATGACCTATTATTTGCAGGGCAAAACCACAAAACCACCAGCATCGCCACTTATAGGCCTGACAACTATGGAAACATTGCAGGTGAAGTATAATTTTGCCTATATATTAATATATTATATTTTATATATATTTATAAGGTTGTCAAATATCTCCCTTCCGCCTTTTTGTATTATAAACCAAGAGCAAAAAAGCGGAAGGGAGATATTTGACAACCTAATTTTATTATATATTATATATAATAAAATATTTATATTATTATTAATTATTTTAATTATTTAATTATATATAAATTATTTAATTATCAATAAATTATTATTAAATAATATTTAATAATTCACACATACATACATATGTATATATATATATATATATATATATATAATGTTAAAAACTATTAATAATGAAAATTTAAGCCCAGTATAATATAAATTTCAATAAATAGAAAAAAAATAAAGTGCCTGAAAAAAAGGATTATTTTGATAGAATAAATTATGTAAAATTTACCTTTATTATATATAATAGATTTAAACTATCCCTAAAAATATCAAAAATTTTTGTTCTTCATACACTTATAGATATATTAGGTTGTCAAATATCTCCCTTCCGCCTTTTTGTATTATAAACCAAGAACAAAAAAGCGGATGGGAGATATTTGACAACCTAAAATATAAAATCTAAATAAAATTCAAAAGACTGAATAATAATTGACAAGAGCCTGAAATAATATCTATTATTATTATTGACTACGGCTTGCTTATGAATTAATAAATAAATAAATAAATACGAATACAAATCAATAAACATTTTAATTTGTTGGCGTATGTGAAAAGTGTGCGTGTAGTTTTAGTAAAATCGATAAAAATATGTAAAATTGTAATTAAAGGTTTGGAAGTATTTTTTAAATTTGAAATATAGTTTGTAGTTGATATTAAAAATATAATCAATTTTTTTTTAGAAGTAACTTTTTAAAGAAAATTATACAAAACGACAAATTAGACAAAAACCAAAAAAATATCCAGAATTTTCTATTTATTGCTAGGGATCGACTACAAAGTCGTTTTATTCCAAACTTTTATATCGGAGTGTATATAACTGTTGGCATGAAATCGTAGTAAATTGTACCTAGTTTTTACCTATCTAAGTGAAAAAGAGTGCTTTCATGTGATATTTTTGAGTTATTTGACAAAAACCAAAAAATGTCCCGAAATTTCTATTAAATCCTAATGAATATGAAAGATCAAATTCAATGTCGTTTTATTCATATATATATAGTAATAAGTATATTAGCAAAATTTGTTTAGAATTTAACAGGCTATAATTGCTACTAAAAATTACTTTTTGCCTATAGGCAAGTTGCACAAAGCAAACCTTTTTAACTGTGAATAAATTACAACGATAAAACGTAGGCATGTGGTTTTAGTAAAATCGATTTAAATATGTAAAATTGTAAATAATAGTTTGGAATTATTTTTCACATTTGAAATCTAGTTCATATTTAATATTAAAACCATATATAAAATTATTACGTAAGTAATTTTATCAAAAAAGTTGAAGATATCGAAAGGTGTCGTATTCATAATGTTTTTATTGTTGGAGATTACTTTGATTTTTGGGCTGTTGTAGTGATGTAAATATAAAATATAAACGAAAAGTGTATTTTCAAATGTCCCAAAATTTCTATTAAATCCTGAGTAATATGAAAGATCGAATTCAAAGTCGTTTTATTCCAAATTTTTATATCGGGGTTCATATAACTGTTGGCATGGAATCGTAATTGTTCAAAATTTAACTTGGTATAATTTGTGCTCATATAGTTTTTTGTCTGCTATTTAATTTTTTTAGATTTTGCCAAATAGACAAAAATTTGCACCTAAAGTTCTCATCAAATTTTCTTAAACACAGAAATAAAATATTAGAAAAGTTGTATATAAAAATATATACAGTATTATTACTTTTATCATTATTAACAATTTTATAAATTCAATTATATTTTAAATATATTATTCAAAATATATTTACATATATATACAAAAAATGTCGTATATAAAATAGTTCTTATTATATTAAACTTATGTAAGACTTTGATGTACAATACAAACATAAATATAAAAAAATACTATAAGTGTTTATGGAAAATTTCTTCAAAATTTATGAAGCTCTAATTTGTTTTACGACAATTATTCAATAGCTATATATTGTTTTTGTAGATATTTCTAAAATAACAAAATTTTGTACCTCACGACATTGATAATAATTAAAATAAGTAAAGAAATTGTTAAGAAAACACGTAGTAAAGAAAATTTTTTTTAAATATATAAATTTATAATTTTTGTTGACTGTTGTAATTTATTAAGTTAAAATACAGTTTGAATTTACTATTAAAAATATAATAAGAATATAAAAGATCGAGAAAATGTGTAAAACGAGTTTTAATTGGAGTGTAAAATGTTTTAAAGTTTATATTTATTAAAAAGTTTTAAATATTCAAAAATAATTTCGGCTTTGATCCGTTTTACAACCCTAAATGTTTGAGACATACTATAATTTATTGAGCAGGATTTGTTCAGAATTTAATAATCTATAATTTGTTTTTAAATAGCTACTGTAGTTTTTAAGATATTTTTAAAATAACAAAATTATGCACGCCACGCCATTGATAATAAATAGACATTTGCAAAGTAAATTGTCAAATTTATAATTAAAATATTATTTCAACTACAATATATATATATATATATATATAAAATTAAATACCAAAATACGTAACAAAAATAAATACATCAATAAAATTTTAGGTTCACTTACCGCCAAAGAAAAATCCCAAATATCCTACATTTATTTATTATATTAAACTTATATAAGTATATATTTATCACTCACAATATTTTAATATTATTTGCACTCACTAACACTTAAATGATGTTTATAAACTGATTTTAATAAATTTTAATAAAATACTGAGGCTTGACTAAAATTACAAGCAAAATGTCAATGGTACTGGAAATTAATTATTATGGACATCTTTTGGGCATAAAATGTATTGAATAAATTATTTTAAATGATATAATTATTTAATAATTATATATATATATATATATATATATATATACATCATAAAAAATGCTACTGCCACCCATAAATTTATTGTTATTTTACACGGCATATATTGTTATTTTTGAAATATGAAAAAAGTGCATTGGGTTAGTCAATTGTATTTTCTGGCTAAAGTATTTCTACTACAAAGCTGAAATTTTAGTATGTTATTTTAAAATACTTAATAAAAATTTTCTTTTACCTTTTTTCTATTTCTTTTATTTTTTTTAGGAAGAAGACGAGTTAGTCCAAGGAGATTCCGACGCAAGTCCAGTAGGCGGTTTTAATGCAACAAGTCCTGGAAGTGTTCGACTTTGTCCTTCAAACAGCACTTCAAAAGACATATCAATAGTACAATCTAAATCTAAATCGAATTTAGAAACTGAGAATTTGAATACTAATCTAGAAAGTAATAAAATTTGCGAAAATTTCGATCTCAAATCGGACGACCCTAGTGTTGCCCTTATGGGCGCTTCTAACGGCTCGGGGGATGCTGAAAGCGATGCACTTTTACCTAAAGATAATTGATAGAGGAAAAAATAGTTGTAATACCCAAAAACTAAATACTACAAAATATTTTTGAATATTTGCTTAAGCTAATGTAGCAAATTTGGTTTTTGTAAGTTCACGCATATTGTGGTAAAATCAATTCAAATATCAACAAAATATTTGGACATATTTGGATTTTAAAAACTTGTATCTTTGAATTTTCCAAAGGCACAGAAAAAGTTAAAAAATACAAATTGACGAGAAAATATGTGTTTATGCTTTGGCAAAATTTTGACAGTTTTGAGTTACACACAAAAATTTACCAAAAAATGTCGAGAACAAAGTATTTGTTCATTACCTCAAAAATTTTCAGGGTAATATTATTGCCCTGTTTTGATTTATTTCTAAATTTTGCCAAAACACAAAATAATTTTTAGTGGGCAAATTTGTACACATCTGTATATTTTTAAAAAAAAAAATTCAACAGAATTTCAAATCAATAAGTTTTAGAACTAAGTTAGTATCTAACAAAAAATAAAAAATATTATCTTTATCGTTATTGAATTATGTAGCAATTTACGAAAAAGTAATGTGAATTTGCACAAAATATAAAGCATAAAATTATCAACAAAGTTGGCCAAAAAATTCGAAATTAATAATTTGAAATTTATCTAATGGTATTAATTTTTTTTTAAATAAATGAAGACAATTCATCTGCACAAATTTGAAAACAATACTCAAAATAATAAAGAATTTGTCTTTAGAGAATTTAGTACATTTTTACAACTTTTAAAGCCAAAATTTGAATTTTGATAAGGCATATCTTTTTATTTTCAAAAGATAAAAATATAGTTTGTTCGCACAAAATATAAATCAAATACTTAATTATAATCAAATTAATAATGATTAATTAATTTTGGAAATAAAGCAAAAACTATTAAAATACAATTAAATAACCGAGAAATATCAAAAAGTCAATTTTAAACATGAATTTTACTTAAATTATTGAAAATTTAAGATGGAAAGTAAAAGACTTTTTTGAACTAGACGTTTAGCTTTAAAATAAAATAAAAACTATGAAAATCTAGTAATATAAAATCGAAATTTGAGCAAAATTGCATGCAAGTATCGAAAACTTTGATCAGATATAATTATGTTCAAGCATGTTATGACTTTCAAAATTTGAACACAAATTTGTTTAAAAAAATTGAAAATTTGAGGATAACATATATGAAGAAAATCAAATATAGACTTTTAACTTTGGAATGAAATAAAAACCATTAAAATCTAAAAATTTTGCAACGAAATATTTTTAAAAATGCAACGAAATATTTTTAAAATTGCAAAAATGCGTCCAAAACTTTTGACAGCATTATGCTTGATGCAAAAAATATCGAAAAGTCAGTTTTGAACGCAAATTTTGTTAAAAAAATTGCAAATACAAGACTAAAATATTAAACAAAAATTAAAATTAGACTTTTAACTTTGGAATAAAATCATCAAAATCTAAAAATCTTACATCGATATATAAGTAAAATTGCAAAAAAGCGTCCAAAGTTTTTGACACCATTATGGTTGATGCAAAAAATATCAAAAAGTCAGTTTTGAACGCAAATTTCGTTAAAAAAAATTGAAAATACAAGACTAAAATATTTGAAGAAAATTAAGATTGGACTTTCAGCTTTAAATTAAAATTAAAATCATGGGAATTAAAAAACTCAATCAAGAAATATATAAAAATTTGCAAATGAATTGCATAAAAATTCTAGTCAACACAAAAACTAGTATAGTATTAGGAAAATTGCAAAAGAAAAAAAATTAGTACAGTATTAGTATAAATATTAATATATATATATATATATATATAATATATATATATATTTATATATATATAGGTAATGAAGAATATTATAATTTATGATTTTTAGCTAGTAGCAAATAGTTTAATAGATAAATAAAATTATATATGTCTTAAAGTATATTTTTAAAATGTAAAATAATTTGTTTAATATTTTTAAAATTAGATTAAATAATTTGTAGGTGTTGTAGATAGCTTGAAATTGCTTATTATTAATTTATGCATATATATATATATATATATATATATATATATATATATATATATATATAATTTAGTATAAATTTTGAAGCTCTTGTATAAATATCTATATATAGTGGTGCTTTTTTTACAAAATCACTTGTAACTTTTAAACCATGAATTTAATTTAAAAACAATATTTGAAAAATTTATTTAATATTTATTAAATAATAATATTGTCTAATATAATAAAACCTAATATAATTGCATTTGAATAGACCGTGTGCATTTGTTTTCAATATTGCTCACAAATCGTGAATTATTCGATATATATATATATTTTTAAAAAATTGTATCTTTCAAACTAATGAGTATACTAATACAGTATATTTGCAAAATTTATGCACAATTCAATTGTTTATAATTTTTGCTAACAAACTTTTGTTTTATATACCACAGTTTTGAAAATTTTAAATTTTGAAAAATATAAAAAAATGTCCACCCAAAAGAGCTTCACTATTTATATTTTATACTTTTATTCCCGAATTTGCTTAAAAATGGCTTAAACTAAAATTAGTTAAATTTAAGATGTACAAAAATATGTTTAAAAAAACTGGTAATTATCTATGTGGGAACAAACTTAGAATGTTGTAGAAAATGTAAATAGAAATATATTTAAACAAATTAAAACTATATCAAAACATTAGAGCTTAAATATAGACCGTTTAGAAAAAAATGATTTTGTGGAATTAGAAACTCAAGTTTGAAATTCTGTAACTTTTAAAATAGTTGAGTTGTGAATTTTGTGTATTAAGAATTTGTGCAAAATTTTTATAAGATTTTAGGTTTGTTAATAAACATTTATAGTTTATAAATAATTTAGCAAAAACTGCAAAAACGCGCCAGGCGCTTGCTTAAATTTTATTTACGCCCAAAACTAATAAATCTAGGTACAGTTATTAACTAAGTTTGAAATTCTGTAACTACTAAACTAATTAATCTATAGCAAAGTTGTGTATGCAAAGTTTGTGCAAAATTTAATTGCCAATAAGTTTTGCTAGAACAATTTTTTTGTAGGTAAATTAGTTTTCTGGATATTTCAAAAAAAAAAAAAAGAAAAAATGCAGGATTTTGTATTCCTCGTACAGAGTTTCTATTTACCATTTTAACTGAAGACAAATCTTTAACTAAGTTAAAAATTCTATATTATCTAAACTTATTAAGTTATAACAAAGTCTTGTATAAAAAGTTTGTGCAGAATTTAATTGCCAAGAAGTTAAAACAATTTATAGTATGTAAATTAGTTTTTGGTAAATTTGTAGAAAATTGAAAAAATGCACGGATATTCTAATTTTTTTTTGTCTAATTCTGCAAAATCATTGAAAGACAAAAAGCGGTCTCTAAACAATTTTAAAAAATATATTTTACATTGTGGAGTACCTTATAAATGTATGTTAGAGCAAAAAAATCGAATATAAATGTTCAATTATATTTAAGATAAATTTTAGATAAGTAGTTAAAATAATATATGTGAAGGCGATAATCATAGGATAATTTAAAAAAATTGTTTGGAATAGTTTAAAATATTATAAATAAATTATATCAGAAATATAAATTATGTTTACAAAAATTATTTATGTTTGTTATTATTATTTTAACACCAACAGATACAAAGTCAAAGAAGAAATTTTATGCTAATATGTTTTTTCAAAAAATTATATCTCGTAAACTAATAACGTTAAAACAAAAATTTATATGGAATTAATGTTCAAAATTTCATTATCTACAAATTTTTATAAGTTTTTATATATTGGCAATGATTTTTGATATAATTAAAAAAACTGAATAAATGCACTTGCAGTTAAAAATTCGACTTGAAGGAATCAAATACTAAAATTTTAAACTGATTTTTTTTTTCAAAAATTTGTATCTCGTAAACTAATAACGTTAAAATAAAAATTTATATACAAAGTATGTTCAAAATTTTATTATGTAGATAATAATTTTGCTTATAAACATTTCAGATATTTGCAACGGTTTTTGACATAAATAATAAAAACTGTAAAAATGCACTTGCACATAGAAATATGACTTAGAGGAACCAAATATTTAAATTTTATACAGATTTTTTTTCAAAAAATTATATCTTGTAAACTAATAACACTAGAACAAAAATTTGTATACACAATTTGTTCAAATTTTTATTATCTATAAATTTTGCAAATAAATTTTGCATATATTTTCAACAGTTTTCATTTTAATTTAAAACTAGTGGGGTGCATGGCATAGTACCTTAAGGCAAAATGCTGAAACTTCCCGTACCAAAAATTATTTTTTTTTTAAAAGATTAACATTTTTGAAAAAAATTTACTCTGAAAAAATTAGATTTTAGAGAAACTATAAATTTTTGACAATAATTTACTTTTTTTTTAAAAAAAAAAGACTTTTTGAAGAAAAATTTTATAAAATAAGTAAAATTTCTGAATAATAAAAATAATACTAGAAAAACAATAAAGTAGAATAAAAACAATAAGTGAAAGATAATAAATATAACAAAATAACAATATTAGAAATAATAATAATAATTCTGATTTTTGTTGAATTTCTTCATTTACAGTCAACATGTTGCTGTGATGAAAATATTGTTTTTTATATAAAATTGAGCTTTTCGAATTTTATAAAAAACTCTTCCTGGCGGTTGGAAGGAATTCCTTCAAAATTGTAAGACATTTGTAAGCCTCGAAAAATATAAACAAAGCGAATCATTTTTCTGGTAAACTCGTTTTAATACTAACAATTGTATAATATTTCTTTTCAGAAGATCTCGTAATTTTGTGTGCCATTATTGAAATTTTTACAGGTGCGCGTTCCAAAGTTACGTTTTGTTATAAGTTATAACTCGAAATAAATTATTCGACAAAATGTCCTCTTCGATTCGATCGATTCCAAATTTAGGATCTTAATTTAAATAACCTAAAGTGAGTGTTTTTAGAGTACAGGATTTGAAATAAATACGTTTTCCAAAAAACCGTGTGATATAAGCCAAAAACAGTATTTTCACATAAACATTTAAAAAAAGTCGATACTTTGAGTTTCTAATAACACTTGCGGCCTGTTTAATAATATTTGTGTCTATAAATAAAACTTCTTACCACAATTAAATGATATTCATCTAAAACATCCTATTAAATTTAATTGAACATAATCAGCAGTCAAAACCATTTGACGTTTGACGTATGAGCCGCCATCGATTGTTTCATTTTGAATTGCGCTCCTACCAAAAATTTTATATTAAAAATGTAAATCTTCTATGAGGTTTTGAAATAATATCTCACCTTTCCCACAACCTTTGGATTAGCACGAATTCTTCAAGACTAAGACTGGCCAAAACCGTACAGTCTTTTTAGAGTTTTAGCATACCTAACATAATAATAATTAAGCAACAAGTTGTTATTTATTTAAATTATATAAATCTATTTGAATTGTTCATAAGCACATGTACATCTTTTTATATTAATAAAATATAACATAATATATATTCACAGATTCTTTATTAGAGGCATTTTCAACGAACTTATCTGGCAGCACACATACAAAATTGTAGGAATGATTTACTAAATTTTTTTAAATCCATACTTTTTGGTGAAATATAATATTCCTTGTGAATATCTAATATCACTACTGCTGACCAAGATTGGTATTTGTATTCGAACCTGAAACCAGTGATTAGTAATGCTCATTAATAATACTTAATACATAAAAATTAAAATAATAAAAAATTATCATTACATACTTCATTCATCAGGATGCTCTCGTTTATGAATCAGCATGTGTTTTTTCAGATGACTTGATTGTGTAAATTTCATATTGCATATATTGCATTCGTGGGAACGTACTCCTGTGTGTGTCAGCATGTGTTTTTTCAGATTACTAAATTGTGTAAATTTCTTATTGCATATGTTGCATTCATGAGGACGCTCCCCACTGTGAACAAGCATGTGACTTTTCAGATTACCAGATTCTGTAAATTTCTTATTGCATATATTGCATTCGTGGGGACGCTCCCCACTGTGAATGAGCATGTGACTTTTCAGAGTACTTGATGTTGTGAATGTCTTATTGCATATATTGCATTCGTGGGGACACTCCCCACTGTGTATCTGCATGTGACTTTTCAAATAACTTGATGTTGTGAATGCCTTATTGCATATATTGCATCGATGGAGTCGCTCACCATTGTGAATAAACATGTGACTTTTCAGATGACTTAATTGTGTAAATTTCTTATTGCATATACTGCATTCATGGGGACGTACTCCACTGTGAATAAGCATGTGACTTTTCAGAGTACTTAAATGTGTAAATTTCTTATTGCATATGTTGCATTCATGAGGACGCTCCCCACTGTGAATAAGCATGTGTCTTTTCAGATTACTTAAATGTGTAAATTTCTTATTGCATATGTTGCATTCATGAGGATGCTCACCACTGTGAACAAGCATGTGTTTTTTCAGATTACTAGATTCTGTAAATTTCTTATTGCATATATTGCATTCGTGGGGACGCTCCCCACTGTGAATGCGCATGTGACTTTTCAGAGTACTTAAATGTGTGAATTTCTTATTGCATATGTTGCATTCGTGGGGACGCTCCCCACTGTGAATGAGCATGTGACTTTTCAGATGACTTAATGTTGTGAATGCCTTATTGCATATATTGCATTCGTGGGGACGCTCCCCAATGTGAATAAGCATGTGACTTTTCAGATCACTAAATTTTGTGAATGCCTTATTGCATATATTGCATTCATAAGGACGCTCACCACTGTGAATAAGCATGTGACTTTTCAGATCACTTAATCGATCAAAAGTCTTGTAACAGATTTCGCATTTGAAAGATCTTTCTTTGCTATTATTAGGCATATGTTCGATCATATGCTTTTTTAAATGATCTGATTCTGCAAATGATTTATTGCAAATGTCACATTCATGAGTTGGTGTATCGACTAACTCCTGTTTGACTTCTTCTTCAATTTTCACCTCGGAATTCATGAATCTTTCTAAACATGTATCATCGTCTTCAGTAAACGATTCAGATTTAACAGTAACATCAGGATCATCGAATTCATCTTTCATTTCGAGTTTAATGTCTTCTGGTGGTTCAATTTTCACCTCGGAATTCATGAATCTTTCTAAACACGTATCATCGTCTTCGGTAAACGATTCAGATTTAACAGGAACATCAGGATCATCGAATTCATCCTTCATTTCGAGTTTAATGTCTTCTGGTGGTTCAATTTTCACCTCGGAATTCATGAATCTTTCTAAACACGTTTCATCATCTTCAGTAAACGATTCAGATTTAATAGTAACATCAGGATCATCGAATTCATCCTCCATTTCGAGTTTAATGTCTTCTGGTGAATATTCTGGTGGTTCAATTTTAATTGTCTGATCATTCATAGACATAATTGTTTCTTCCGACATTTTTAAAAATTTTCACAAAAAATTGACGATAATAGTTGTGCGCTAAATAATGGTTTAGACTTATTAATAATTTTTTTGAATGTTATAAATAATTTCAACTTTTACATTTATTATTTGACATTTGAAGCATAGAGTTTTCATTTACAGCAGTAGAGAGAGTAGAAACATATTCGCTATGTGTGAAGGCATGCAAGGGGAACTCAAATTGTCTGAAGCGCTCGTAGTGGTCGTTTTGAGCACTACGTAAGGCTATTATAACCAAAATAGGAAACAAATACGCGTGAAATATTATTTCATTTCAAATGTTAATAAATTAAATAACAAGTGGGGTGTATGGCATCGTTCGAGAAATACTGAATGTTCTGAAATAGATTATTATTAATATTGTAACATTGTCTAATATTGATAAGAATTATATAAACTGAATTACAAAGTTGAAATTATTTGTTAAAAGTATATCAGAACTTTAGTCAGAATTAAAAATAAAATCTGAATTATTTTCGCTATACAAAAAAAAATAATTGAACAAAAAACTGAACTAGCTGTAAGTGGAATTCTGTCTTGAGGCAATTATGGCATCGTGCCTTGAGGCAAATTGCTGGAACTTCCCGCACCGTAACGAAATGTTCGAGGAATATTGAATGTTTTCAAATAGATTATTATAAATATAGTAACATTGTCTAATATTTATAAGAATTATATAAACCGAATTGCAGAGTTGAAATTATTTCTAAAGTATATTAGAACTATAGTCAGAATTAAAAATAAAATCTGAAATATTTTCGATATACAAAATACTAAAAAAAAAAAAAAAAAAAAAAAAAAAAAAAAAAAAAATGGAACAAAATTTTTTTTTCCAAAATCAATTATTTTGTTAAGACAAGCAGAAAGTTCTTTGAATCTTTTAAATCGGACGCTTAGTTCTCTCAAAAACTGCCATTTTTTACATATTTAGCTCCGTATCTTCGAAATGGCTGGGCCTGCCTTTGCCAAAAACTAATAAACACTTCTCCCAATCATTACTAATTGAATGTTTTTTAGATCATTCAAATCGGATACTCCGTTCGCTCAAAAATTCGATTTCTATTTTCTGCACTCTTTGCTCCGTATCTCCGAAACGGCTGGACCTGCCTTTGTCAAAAACTAATCAGCTCTTTTCCCAATCAATAGGAATCGAATGTTTTTTGAACCATTCAAATCGGTTGATCCGTGCGCCCTAAAACGTGACTGGAAATTTGTATCCACACATACATACACACACACACACACACACACACACACACATCCATTTTTTCTGAGGTATGCCAAAACGTTCAGAAACCTTCAAAACGTCGAGAAATGTAAAAATTTTCAATTCCGATTTTCGGCCCATTACAATAACTTACCCTACGGGAAGTTAAAAAAAAAATTTTTTTTCAAAATCAATTATTTTGTTAAAACAAGCAGAAAGTTCTTTGAATCATTTAAATCGGACGCTTAGTTCTCTCAAAATTTGCAGTTTTTGCACATTTAGCTCCGTATCTTCGAAATGGCAGGGCCTGCCTTTGCCAAAAACTAATAAACACTTATTCCAATCATTACTAATTGAATGTTTTTAGATCATTCAAATCGGATACTCCATTCTCTCAAAAAGTCGATTTCTATTTTCTGCACTCTTTGCTCCGTATCCCCGAAACGGCTGGACCTGCCTTTGCCAAAAACTAATCAGCTCTTTTCCCTATCGATAGGAATCGAATGTTTATTGAACCATTCAAATCGGTTGATCCGTGCGCCCGAAAACGTGACTGGAAATTTGTATCCATACATACATACACACACACACATCCATTTTTTCTGAGGCATGACAAAATGTTCAGAAACCTTCAAAACGTCGAAAAAGGTAAAAATTTTCAATTCCTATTTTTGGTCCATTACAATAACTTATCCTACGGGAAATTAAAAACTGTAAAAATGCACTTGCACTTAAAAATATTTTTGCCCTGAAATATTTATTAATATTTATTAATAACTCACCTGATTTTTTTTTGAAAAATCCCCTTAATTCTGCAAAAAAATTAATCATATTATTATTAATTTTATGTTTAATATTTTATTGAATCCCATTTTTCCAAAAACAAACAGATGTTAATATAACATTTCGAGAAAGTTAGTATAAGCCACAGTATCACAGAAGATATTTTCGGCTGATTCGAAAAATTTAAATAATTTCTAAAATATTGAAATCAAAATTTTGAAAATAATTTTAAAAAAATCTTTAGGCTTTGATAAATAATTTGTGCAAAAAAATTATTGAAAAATACTTAAAGTCTTGCCGAAAAAAATTAATTATGAGGTTGCATATTAGACCAGGATAAAAATGATTATCTTTATAATGTAATAATATATATAAATAATTATTTTTTAATTTTAGGGTATACAAAATTGTTGTAGGGTTTTGTATTGTTAACAAAAGTTCTAGATAATTAATTTTTCTATAAATTTGCAAAAAATTTCATCACTTTTGGATAAACCCTTCAATAGTTATAAAAGATTTAACAAACCGATGTAGTCGCCGTATAATTTTGCGAATCAGCCTCAGAAACAGATGTAATACTAATACAAGTTCTAAAGTTAATATAATTATTTAGTAGATATTATTTTAATTAATTGGTAATAAGTTTTTAGTTAGTAATTAATAATACAGTCTGTAGGTTATTGTTCGCTTAATTCTAGAAGCAATATAGGAGTATTTTTATACATAAAATTAAATATATATATATATATATATATATATATATATATATATATTTAAAATTTTATGTATATATAAAAAATACCCCAACATCTAAATATATAAAATAAGTCAAAAACAAAGCGTTATAGTATATAGTACAACCACTGGTACGCATTTTTCTGTACACAAGTCCAGAGATTTTTTTGAGTTTTTGTTAAAAACTTTTTTTGGGACAAAATTATAAATATGTACTTTAGCTCGTTGTGAAGTCCATAAAATTACCTAAATTTTAGTATTTTTAAAAATTATCTAGTCCAAAAATTACTGTTGTTAGATAAAAAAAATTCCTAAATTATTATTTAGGGGTGAGGTGTAGAGGTGGGTCCCATCCCGTATGAGTAAAGGAGACAGACATATACACAACAGTAAAAAGCGACAGAGAAAGATATATGAATAAAATAAATCAATTATAAATACGTACCAGCAATTTTGTTTAAGTCTAAAATTTTAAATAATCCAACTATCCTAATTATTTATTTATTTAAATAATTAATATTGATTGTTTTAGAAGCTTGATTGTTCATTAAGGCAGATTAAAACTTATTCATCTAAAAACCACTTTTAATTTAATCAAAAACAGTTTCTGTTTTCTTTTTATAACTATAAACTATAAAATTGGTCAAAGTTATATATAATTATTTATAATAATGTGTATGGTATATATATTTACAATACTTATTTTTAATACTTATTGATTCTGTTTTTTTTTTGTGAAACCATTAAATGCGAGAAAAAAATTTACCATAGGGTAAAAAGTTATGTAAAACTTAAAAGGTTGATAATGGAACCGATTACGTAACTGCTTTTTATTCTTTGTAAAATTTTATATTTTTGTTTAATATGTTATTATGGTATTTGCAATTTCAAATTTAAAGAAGTTTTACTTCAAATAATAATGTTAAAAAAAATTACGTCTAATGCCTAAAAAAAAATAAGTTGTAAAATATATGAATGTTGAAATATTGAAAAGTTTAACGATCTTTGGAGGTTTTTGATAATGTTTGAGAATCGTGAATTGTTCTTCCAACAATTTTGTCAAAAAATTGAGGATAATTGCAAAATTTTTGAAGATCTAGGTTATGGAGATATTTTAAAATCTTTGATGATTTTTAAAAGTTCTTGAGATCTTTTTAAGATCTTTGAAGGTTTTTTTATATTGTTCAACAATTTTTAAAAAATCTCGTAAAGTATTTAAAGTTTTCTAAATATTTGTTATATGCTGTCTTTAAAAATCTTTAAAATGAGATCTCAAAAACTCTGAACTTAAAAATCTTTGTAGATCTTCAAAAATTTTGCTTAAATTCTCAAAGAATGTTAAAAAATTTCCAAAAATCTCCTAAAATATCTAAAGTTTTCTAGATATCTGTTAAATGCTGTCTTCAAAGATCTTTAAAATGAGATCTCAAGAACTTTTAACTTAAAAATCTTTGTAGATCTTCAAAAGTTATGCATTAATCCTCAAAATATTTATTAGAGTAGTTATTAAACATTCGTTAATGATTTTTCCAGAAATCTTTAGAAAAAATTGATTTCGAAAATTAAAAATTAGAATTCGAACCGATCAAGAACTAAAAACAAGTGACATCAAAAATCTTGTCTCCAAAACAATTATGTTCTCACAAATTTATAAACCAAGGCAAAAACCAGCATACTTAAACAAACCAGAACAAAAGTGGTGCACAATTTGATACAAGCTGATAAATTCGACTCTGTATTTTGTGTCCTCCTGATTGCTCGATCAAAAGAACCGCCATGTTTGGAAGCCAACCCTAAAAAAACAACAAAAACATCAAAATTAGGGTTTATACAAAAACCGACATTTCAGAAAACCGGTTTTCGAATTTTAATTTTACTAAAAAACCGGTTTTACTCGGTTTTCGAATTTTATATAGAAAACAATTTTTGCCCGAATATTCTGTAATTTATCCGCAAATTTAGTGTAATTTATAATAGAATTTGACTGAATTTATTTATTGTTCAATTTTATAGATAATAAACAAAATTATTTTAATTTTAATTAGTAGAACTAAAAAATAATAGTTTATCTTGATTAAATAACTTTGAAAATAATTATTCGTATTCATGCATCATTTTCACATATAAGAATGAAAATATTTTTATGATAGTGAAAGGAAAGTTTTCGAATAAATAAAAATAATACATTTTTAAATAAAAAGACATTCATTAAATTGAAAAAAAAATATTAGATACATTTTGATACATAATTGTTAATATCAATTTTAGTTTTAAAAACAATTAAGCTAAACTCGCGTATTGTCTGTTCCGAGCAATTTTAATTAAGGGGCACAACTAGTGTAACCGTCTAAAAAAGGTGATTTTTGGGAATTTATATTAAAAAAACTACTTTATCAATCATTTTAAAATTTCAGGAATATATTTATACATGTTTTAAGAATACATAGTAAAATTTTTGAAGAAAAAAATTAAATATTTTTAAAGTTATCGTCGATCTCCAACGGCGCGACAAAAAAAGCCCTTCACTGCTGCAGTGATTCCGGCCTTCTACGTGGATGAAATTTAAATAAAAAAAATCTTGTTAAACTAGATATTATTGTCTGTAAAATGAACTACGCTAAAGAAAAAAAAATCAAAAATTGACAAAATGACGGCGTTTTTTTAAAAAAAGTCGAATTTTATCCAAAATTTTGGTCGTTTTTGGACTGCCAAAATTCGATTTTTGATCCGATAAAAAATCGATAGTTCATTTTACGAAAAACTATATATAGAATATGTAAAAAAAAATTGATAGTGATCGGATCGTTTGTTTTTGAGTAATCGCTGCAGCAAATTCGGAAAATGCTGTTTCGAGAAAAACGCGTTTAATGATAAAATGATCGTTATACTATATACTATATATATACTCTTTAATAGCTGTGACTCAAAAACTATTTAAGATATCGATTTAAAATTTTGGTATGTTATTTTTAAAGATATCACCTATCGAAATATGGAAAAATTGAAAATTCGATTTTTTGAAAATGTCACACTAGTTGCGCCCCTTAATTAATTTTAAACATTCTAATTGTTTTTTTATTTAATAAAATATGTTTTCAAAAAACTGAGAACGTCTATCGAATTGCTACTTAGGCGTGTCCTTTATTGTTTACTCACAAAATTTTATGAAATAGAAAATACTCTCATACTTGCGACCAAATTATGCTTAATTATTTTTAAAGCCTGATATGATAATTCTAAGTTTTTTTGTACTTTTATTTGTGGCTTCTAGGGTTCAAAACTCTTTTTTTAACTTTGAGTAGATGAAGTTACTTCTTCAAAAAGAAGTCACACTGATTTAAATTAATATAAACACTGGTATAAAAATCTAAATTGATATATACACTTTCTGGAAACCATTGCAGACTGATAAGATACCAAATGCTATTGAACCGATATGATTTCAAAAATCAAAACACTTTCATCTATCCTTTATATTTGGCTATATTTTCCATTTCTACAGTGAAAACCGATTTTTTCACTAAAAACCGGTTTTCGAATTCCATAATTTTCGTCCAAAAAACCGGTTTTCGAAACCCTTATCAAAATCAGCTCCAAATATTATTATCATCATTTTACCTCTTGCTAAAGCTGGAAAAGCCAAACTCTGGGTAAAAGTCAACTTATGCAAACTGACATTTGTGAAACTTGTTCTCCTTGCAGGATCTTCTATAGATAAATCCAGGGCATCCAGTAAGGAGTACTGGGTACTTCCTGGACCTGCCTGGGTACCTGCACAATATTGGGTTCCGTACCTGTCTACAGAATTCACAGGAGAAGAGTAATACATGTAGTTGGTTGCTGATGAATCGTAGTAGTAATGGTACTTGTCAGGGTTTGTGTTGACGTATAAATCTGGAAGTAAATTTGGAGGTTAGTATCTGGAGGTTTTACTATGGTAAGGTGGTTTGTATTTCTACCTTCGTGGTATTGTGGCATTGGTAAGTTATTGTGACTTCTGGATATTTTGTGGAACCTCGAAGACATTGGTAAGCTATCTATATTCTTGATGGAGACTACTGATGATGTCGTGCTGGATGTCGGTGATGGTGGTGATTGTTTAGGGGAAGTTTTGCACCTGTTGATTATTCTAGTAATTTTAGGCGTGTAGACTCTGGTTTTACCTTCATTAGAATCCACGGAATCTATAGAACTCTACAAAAAAAATGTAAATATACAGTTGTTTGCAAATTTTTGTGTCAACCTCTAATAAAAAATAGTTCATTTTAGACATTATTAATCGAAATAGGGAATACTAGTACCCGTATAATTTAAAATTTTGTCAAAATTTTTACACTGAACACAATAGAAAGAAGAATTTGAGAGAAAATGTCATATGGAGTGCCAGCAAAATATATAACGAATTGCCAAACGATATTAAGATAAACCAATGATGACGATAAATTTAAAAGAAAAATAAAGAAATACTATAAGGAAAGTGAAGACAAAGAAGACTAAAAGTTATATATGAAGATATTTTAATTATAATAGATATAACATATGAAATCTGTTTTCATAATCTCTCATACCAGGCACCTCTTTCTGTCTGAGGTATAAAAATAATGTATATATATATATATATAAATAAATAAAAAAAAAATAAAAAAATAAGTTTGTAAAATTAAAACTGGATATTTGTAAATTTTAATACGAGACACATCAAAATTATTTTTACAGAAAATTAATAAAATTTAGATAGAGTTTACAAGGAACCTAATTGTAATCACCACCTTCAAGTGATTAAATCTTGCAATTAAGACGATATATTTATATTCTTTAATCCAGTTGAAGTAAAAAACTAGTGGTGTATGGCAACGTGCCTCAAGGCAAATTGCTGAAACTTCCCGTACCGTAATGAAAAATACGAAAAATTTTAAACGTTTACAAATAAATTATTACAAATACTGTAGCTTTCATTATTTTTTCATTATCTTGTTATATCTGAGCAAATCAAATGTAAATCATAAATAAATCAATTTATCTCTAGAACATATACAATCGTCATTTCATTTCGAATTCAATTAAAAAAAAAATAGTTACCTAATTTACACAAAATTGAAAAAGTGCTTCCGTATAGTCACAGGCTAAACGCATTTGCAAATAATTCTGTGCGACATTTTCACTTGTACTGTGCTTAGCTTGGCGGCATTTTCACATTTTTCAATAGTTTTCACAAAATTGGAAAAGCGCTCCAATGTACATAAACAGTCTAAACGCACTTGCGAAAACATTTGTACCAGAGTGGCGCTTAGACTGTGCTTAGCCTGGGTAATTTTTTGAATTTTTAATCCAAAATTACAAAAATATTTTATGGAAAATAAAAAGAGATGTAATAATTAAGTTAAGGTAGGTTATTGTAATCGTCCAAAAATCGAAATTGAATTTTTTTTACATTTCTTGACGTTTTGAAGGTTTCTAAACATTTTGGCATACGAGTATCTCAGAAAAAATGGATGTGTTTGTGTGTATGTATGTATGGATACAATTTTTCGGGCGCACGGTCGACCGATTTGAATGGTTCAAAAAACATTCGATTCTTATTGATAGGGAGATATGCTGATTAGTTTTTGGCAAAGGCAGGTCCAGCAGTTACGGAGATGAAGAGCAAAGAGTGCAGAAATTAGAAATCGAGTTTTTGAGAGAACGGAGCATTCGATTTGAATGATCTAAAAAACATTCAATCAGTAATGATTGTGGAGAAGTGATTATTAGTTATTGGCAAAGGCAGGCAAAGCCATTTCAAACATACGGAGCTAAATGTGCAAAAAATGGCAGTTATTGAGAGAACTAAGCGTCCGATTTAAATGATTCAAAGAACTTTCTGCTTGTTTTAACAAATTAATTTGTGAAATTTGTGAGTTATTTGACAAAAACCAAAAAAATGTCCCGAATATACTATTTTTCCAAAGAATAATGAATAATGAAAGAATTCAAAGGCGTTTTATTCCAAACTTTTATATCGGAGTGTATATAACTGTTGGCGTGGAATCGTAGTAAATTTTATCTAGTTTCTCCCTATGTAACCGAAAAGAGGTTTTTTAACACACACACACACATCTATTTTTTCTGAGGTATGCCAAAATGTTCAGAAACCTTCAAGCAAAAATTTTCATTTTCGATTTTCGGCCCATTACTATAACTACCCTACGTAAAGTTAATTATACACTCGTTTACAAATTTTTGTGCCAACTTCCCATTTACCTGTTCTGGTACAAATTTTGCCCTGTCAGGATGCAGCAATAGTTTTTGTTTATGATTGCTACTAGTAGTCTTCAAAACAGATTTTTTAGGTTCGTGAATTTCCGTTGCTGTTTCAAATTTTGCAGCAAAAACCACACTGTTTTCGGTCACCGGACAAGGTGAGACTTCGACAGATTCAATTCCTGAATCGTGGTTAAAAATCAAACCTTCATCGGGTGCAATATCTATCCTAATATCCTTTGGAAGGTCTCCAGCACTCGTAACCTTAGGTAAAGGTTTGATTGTGGCGGAAACTCTGGTGAGATGGACGTCACTGGAAACTTTGGGTAAAGTTGGGGGTTTAGACTCAATTTGGTCAATGATGGTTTCGTCGTCTTTGGTTTCAGTAACTGTTTGGGAGTCACTATCAGTGGCAATTGTGAAATTTGGAGGGTCGTCCTTAAGTGTTAAATCAGAGTCACTTAAATCTTGGTCAGTGGTGCCTGTGGTTATTTTCGGTGAGGTCGTACTGGGCGGAGAGTTTTCGCTGGAGGACGATGATGACGAGATTTGCTTCTTTGGTTCCTGAAACAAAAACAAGATAAGTTTATTAATTTTTATTTTTAGTACCATTTAGTTTATTATTAATTATAGGCACAGTAACTGAACTAATTATACTTGCTTACTTTTTTAATACTGGAGCAAGTCTCGACTTTTTGGGAAACCTCTGGAAATTCGAAGTTCTTTGGCGAGTTTTCTCCATCAGTCGGTGAATACACTGTTGGCGTTGATGGCACCACCTACAAACCAATAAATAAACTTGTTGGTAGTGGTATTTTGCCTTGAGGCAAGTTACATCAACTTCCCGATATGTGTAAATAATCGACATAATCTAAAATATAAATTAATTTATGAGTGATTGAAAGTATTCCCAGTGGATTTATTACATATAACTGAAAACGAATGAATGCGTTAACTCGGAGTATTTTCTAAAAGCAAATTTTCAAAACACAGTAATTTTTATAATTCAACCAATTTCCGTATGACTTTAATGGTTCATTAAAACCAAGTCTAAAAATTTGTAAAATAAAGAACTTATATTGTAAAAATACTTGATAATAATAATAAAAATGATAATGATAATATTAATAATAATAATATTAATAATAATAACAATAATATAAAACACTTAAATTTGTTAAAATATCATGAAATAACCTGAAATTTGTTAAATAAAATAATTATATTGTAAAAGTATTGTGAAGCTTATTGAAATAGTTATTAAAATACTTGCAACAACCAAACTAGTTATATTTAAAAATAATTAAAATTAACTAAATATAAATAAGTTTATAGTAAATAAATTATAAGTAATAAAATAGCTAATAATTAATTAAATATTATTAAACCTATAAAATATTAACTTAGGATTTATTATATTATTATACCGACTAGGAAATGCAATACCGGTATAACGGTATACCGAATTACCGGTAAACCGCCCGATTTTTTGGTGGTATTTTTACCGGTATTTACCCCAAAAATACCGGTATTTTCGGTATTTTTACATAAGCGTTGAATGATACATAATACACTAAAGTTAAATTTGATTAAACTGAATATTTATTGCTTTACTAAGAGCTTCATATCGTGTTACAATAAATAGAATTGGACTGATAGATAATAATGCTTGTTTCATCTTATGTAAAAATGTAACGATTTTTTAAGTGACATTTGCGCTAAAATATTTTATATCATACAGATTACCCCTGCGTAATCTTAATTTTTTTCTAACTTTATACATAATAATTATGATAATTACTAAATAATATTACTAAACGTTTCGAAGTTTGAAAATAATAGAACCATCAAATTGTTTTAAATAACAATACTCAACAATTATAGTAACTCATTATTTATCTCGACAAAGAATCCGATCTTAAATTAGTATAGAAAAATTATTTTTCTAAAATATTGGAGATTATGCTAATTTAACACATCAGATACAGACAATACAGTTTATTACAATAATGTAATATGATCTTTAATGAGTTTTTGGTCTTTCTTACTCATAAGTTTGTTTTTGGTGAATAGTACTCAATATACTTGATAGTGATAATGAATTAATTAAATTGGATATAATTTTGTTAAATTATTGTTTAAAAATAAACTTATTGTTTTATTTTATTGTTTTTATTATGTAGTTGAATATAGTTGTAGTGTATATACATTTTTTTTATATTTGTACTAGTAACTTTCAATTTTGTTTAGGTTTGTTTAAGATAATAAAAATACCGGTAATTTACCGGTATTCCGGTTTTAAAATAAAAAAATACCGAAATACCGGTATTGAAATTTTCCATCGGTAGTGAATTCCCTAACATATACTTTTAGTCCAAATTTCGTCTCCAAATGTCTTGAAACGTCCAGGAGAAAACATAAAATTAGCGAATCGGATTTTTTGATGAAAACATAAACTTGTCCTTCGGGAAGTTAATATAAACCATCAACATATCTCATTGACATCAATCTTTTATTCTTACCTGTAACAATGGTAAGGCATTTTGTGCAATCCTCCTAGGCTGTATCCTAGGCCTCCGTCTCCTCTCGCAATCCAGCAAAGCTCCACTAATAGAACTTTCGTGATCATCACTAAGTCCACAATCACAAAACCTCTGATCACAATCATTATAATTCGGTTCACAGACACATTCTGGTTGGCAAAAACCGTGACGATCACTCGTGCAAAATCTTGGGCTATCACTTAGACTTCTTCTTGGCAGACAAATTTCAGGAGAATCGGAAATTCGGGGATGGTCTGAGATACTGTACAAGTCGCTGGATTGGTCGGGGTAATCGGTAAATCTAAAAAGGTGGAATTTTGTGGTAAATTGGAATAAAATGTGTGAAAGAATTATTTTTACCTGTATTCATTTTCGTTGATTTCTGCGGAATGTCTATAAGTAACCCTTGGTGAGGGATCACTTTCGTCGCCGTCATCGGGATTTGAACCAGCGCACCATAGAGAACGAAGTCCTCTACGTTTCTAAAAAAAAAAAAAAATATTAAATTTTTTTTTGTATCGAGCATAGATCTTTGGTGTTCAATTCACATGACAGAGATCATCGGATCAAATCCTGTCAATGACTTAGAATTTATGAAAAAAAATATGTGTAAAAATCAAATAAAAATTGTACTTGTTGAATAGAATTTGAATAAAAATTAAGAAAATTAGGGTTAACAGAATTCGAATAGTTGAACTGAATTAGGAATAAGAAGAGAAATATTGGAACTAAAAAGAAGAATGAAGAAAAAAAAGTGGAATAAAGCTGAAAGTTAAATAGAATTAGGAATTTCAAAAAGAGCAAGAATTGAAGGAAATAAGAAAAAGAAAAATTAAGAAGAATATAGATAGATTAGAATGTAAATAAATAAAAATGTTGTAGGTGGCTTAATGCTCAGAGTAATCGAGGCCAAATAAAAACATTAAAAAAAATCTTTTATTTCATTTCTATTCTAATACTTTTTTTACTCTTATAATTACATTTAGCAGAGAATGCTGACAAGTTGTTTACAATTGATTGTTTACAAATTAGTAGATATGATTTTTAAAATTGATAAGTTTTTTAGGATTTTTTTTTAAATTAGTACATTGACAATATTGTAAAGTAAAACTTCTTAGACTAAATTCTTGTGAAATTTTAAAGACTATTTTGTTACACTAAAGAGGCAAAATATATGCAGTGGAAAAAGAGAGACCTACAAAATTCTATTTCTTGGTATTGTAATAATAGTGGTATACTAATAATAGTATCATAGACGTATACAAAATAGTATAGAGCAACAGAAAGATATATATGTAAGAACATCTGAGGTATTAGAAATGTTTTAGTTATGTTTATATGATTATTATGATATTTTTATAATTAATAATTATTGAAATTATAATGTACTAGATGTAAGTGGCATTTTGCCTTAAGGAAAGTTGTATAAATTTCTCAGTACGTGTAAATAATTGACTTAATCAATAATAATTGATACTTGACATTAGCGTTTTAAGCTCAATACAAAATAATGTTTCAAAGTAAAACTTCTTAGATGTAAATTTGACAATAGAAAAAATGTGATAAATAGCTAGTAAAATTTTAAAGACAATTCGATTTTGTTACAAAAAAAGACAAAATATATGCAGTGAAAAAAAAGAGAGACCTGCAGAATTTTATTTCATGGTTAGAGTAACAGAGATAGATGTATACAAAATATTGTAGAGCGACAGAGAAAGATATATGTATATTATTCATTTATTTATTAATTTTACAAGCCGTCGGTATAATAATATGATAATAAGGCTTAAGTCAATATTTTGCAGATTCAATATAATTTAATTAACTATTAGCTATTTTATTACTTATTTATTTATTATTTAATTTATTTACAATAAACTCATTTATATTTAGTTAAATTTAATTATTTTTAAATATAACTACTTTGTTTGTTGCAAGTATTTTCTAAAAATTTAATAACTATTTTAATAAGCTTTACAATACTTTTACAATATAATTATTTTATTTAACAAATTTTAGGTTATTTTATGATATTTAAACAAATTTAAATGTTTTATATTATTGTTATTATTATTATTATTATTATTAATATTATCATTATCATTTTTTATTATTATTGTTAAGTATTTTTACAATATAAGTTTTTTTCTTATAAGAACATCTGAGGTATGAGAAATATTTGAGTTGCGTTTATATGATTATTATTATAATTTTATAATTGTTAATTATTAAAATTATGGTGTACTAGGTATAAGTGGCATTTTGCCTTGAGGCAAGTTGCACAAACCTGCCTATATAAGAATTTAATTGACTTGATCATTAATAATTGATACTTGGCTATTTATATAAACTGTTTAAATCCAAAATAAACGTTTTGTTTCTATTAACAATTTATAAGAGTAATAATATATATATCTAACAAAAGTTGATTCAAAGTTCTGCAATAATTAGTTTAGAAGATATATAAATTCAAAACTTCAAACTCATTCTTAATGCATTATGGGCTTTGTATGAAATTCGTTAAAAGGACACTTGGTTGGTATATACATTTTTACAATTGCAAAATAAATACTAAATAGTTTACAATTAGTTTATTAGTATTAGTTTTTTTTACAATTTATAGTATTATCATAGGTATTAAACAAAATTTGTTTCGAAGTTCTAAAAGTATTAGTTTAGTAGATATACTCATTCAAACTTACAAATGCATTAGTTCGCGTATATGAAACACGTTACAGGGTCAATTTTTACTCTTTGAATTTTTACTTTGACAAAATAAATACTAAATAGTTTAAAATATTTTTACAATGATAACTTATAAATATTTTTATAATGATAACTTAGCTCAACAACAAAATTTGTTTCATAGTTCTGCAATATATAGTTTCAAAGAAATGGTAATTCAAACTTTGTAAAGCAATCAATGAATTTATAGTTTGCATAATACCATCAAACTCATACAACATTATATATATATATATATATATATATATATATATTATATATATATATATATATATGTATTTATGCATACATCAATAATGCACCCTCTATGTCTAAACACCGAACTAAATTCTACACGTGCGCCATCCTTTGACGTCATCTCTAATACAAATTTAATAAGTTCACTGACACCTCTATATAAACACGTTGTCCTATATGCAAATAATCCTTGCAGGCTTATAAAATAAATATAGTGGACATATAATTTATTTTTGTAAATTGTAAAAATATTTGGAACGTTTAGGAACTTTTTATTTAATTGTTAAAAATCAAATACTGAAAAATGTCCCTACAATGGGGATAAAGATTAAGTTGGGTGTGTATCTTCTAAATTAATTTTGGCAGAACTATGAAATAAATTTTATCGGATAGCTACATCATTATCATAAATCATCAAATTAATTGTAATTACTTAATATTAATGGTAACATTGGTAAAAATTAAATACTATATATTTAGGAAAATTATTAATTAATTGTGTATCTCCTAAACTAATTATTACACAGCTATAAAACAAATTTTGTTAGACAGTTAAATTATCATTATAAATTGTAAAAATAATTAGAACTTGTCAACGTTTAATGTACAATTGCTAAAAATTAAATTCTAACAAAAGTCTCTTATACAGAGCGAGTCTCATACATGATAGTTTAAGATAAAGTTTAAAGATTTGGATAAGTCTGTTTTCTAAACTAGTTTCGGTAGAACTATAAAACAATTTTTATTGAATAGATAAATCATTATTATCAATTGAAAAAATATTTTTAACATCCAAGAAATTATTGTCTAGATGTAAAATTTTGCGAACTAAAAAAACAATTCCTTGACGAGTCTCATGCAGAGATAATAATGCATTATAAATAAGTAAGAATGTTTGGATGTGTATATCTACTAAACTAATTATTGCAATACTGTAAAACAATTTTTTTGATAGCTAAATCACTATTATAAATTGCAAAAATAATTGCAACAACCTAGCATTTATTATATAATTGTAAAAATCCAAAAACTAAAAAAAAATCTTATAAATATCAAAAAATCTCTAAATTTCTCTAAATTCGCAAGTTGCAAAAGCTATCTGAATTATGAGTTTGATTTTTTCTAAAGTATTCTAAGTTGCTGTGATTTCAAAGTCGATTTTACTAAATTATCTTAAAAGGAAATCGTAATGAAATGTTTGTGGAATATTTTGTATTTGTATGTAAGTTATTTATCAAGATTTATGTTAATAACTCTTCAGTAAATCCTTATCAATGTCACATAAATCACTTGAAGGTCTAGGAATTATTAAATATTTATGAGGATTTCTAAATCACCCTTATAGACATATATATATTGAAAATATATATATATATATATATATATATATATATATATATATGTATATATATATATATATATATATATAAGCAAAATATCAGATAAAAATTAAATCATTAAATCAGATAAAAATTTAATAATTGTGCAATTATTTATTTTATTTGGATTTGTCTTGTAAAAATGTATTGATTATTTATTATTTAATTTATGGTTGTTTCTATAAACAATTTTTAAATTTAATTTATACTATAAAAAATAAGTTTTCTTCTTATTATGGTAATAAATCTTTGACGTTGCAAACAAAGTTTAAGGGTTGTAAACATGTTTACATTGGTTCGTGAAAAAATAATCTATTTTTGGTAACAGATGTCTGAAAATAGACAATAGAGGTGTCTATATGAAACTTTCCTATAATTTAAATATATATAGATATATAAAAATGAATTATTTTTAGGTATTTATAGTCATTATTGACAAAAGGTATTTTTTGGTATTTAAATTTTATATTCAGACTATAAACAATAGAGTGTTGCTATTATTTTTGCAATTTATAATAATAATTTAGATATCCAGCAAAATTTGTTTTATAAATCTGCAGTAATTAGTTGAGAAAATATTTGCAATTAAACCAGTTTTAATATCTGAACGATTTTAATTTGGTACGATTTTTGGTCCATGAATTTTTACGTTATTATAACAATATATAGAACGCTAAATATTTTTTCAATATTTATAATAATGTAGGTATCTATAAAAATTTGCTTAATAATTCTGCAGTAATTAGTTTAAAAGATATACACTATTGAAATTCATACATGATTTACGTTTGATTGAGTTTAAATATGCATACAAGACATTTTTTGAGTAGTTTTTGAATTTTTACATTAATAGAGTAAAAGACAAAATGTTGCAATTATTTTTGGAATTTATAATAATAGTTAAGCAATGTAACAAAATTTGTATAATAAAAATGGCATCATTATTTTCGAAGTTATAGTCAATCTAAATTATATGATTATAATTTAATTATAACTAGTGTAAAAAACATTTTCTTAAAAATTTAATTTTTTTATTTAGACATTGAAATTTGCAATGTAGTAATTAATTTTATATTTATAATATTGTTTGTATATTCAACAAAATTTACTTTACAGTTTTGTAATAGTTTAGAAAATATTTATATTTATATAGTCTTGTTGTAATCTTAATCACTAAACGAGATAGCTGGAAGGACATTTATTTAGTCTGTGAATTTTTATATCCAAACAATTGTAAATAACATATTGCAATAATATTTATAAATTATACTATTAATTCAACAATCTTACAAAATTTGTTTCAAAATTCAGCAATAATTTTTTTTCAAAGATATCCACGTTTATACTTATATTTAAGATTGAAAATGTTCTCAACGAGACCCTGTAAAAACATTTGTTTAGTCTATAATTTTTTTAATTGATTAGTGGCAACTATAATGTTACAATTATTTTTGCAATTTATAATACTTATTTACCAATCTAACAAAATTTGTTGTACAGTTCTATAATAATTAGTTTAGAAGATATGGCCGTTCAAAATTACATGTTTATTTTTAATGCTTTTAGATCACTTTACTGATTTCCATATAAATATAAATATAAATCATTCTCTTTTTCTCTATATATGTCTATGTTTGTGTTAATTTTATTTGTGTACAAACCTTTCCGAACCTTGACCCAGATATGGGTTTACAAGGTCCCTAATGGGGCAGCATTAGGTGTTACACAATTAATATGTAACATCCACATATGTACCACGCAATCTGGTCAAAATAGATTGCAATTATAACACAAATACGTAACAAAAACGTAACGAGCACGTCGATTTGATAAAATAGGAGATAAATGATATTTATAAACCATTATGTGTATATTTATATTTAATGGAACTCGGAATTGCCTAGGTTCTTGAACAATTTTATACCAAAGTCAATTTAGTAAAAGCCATAGCAAAGCATGGCCGGGTATGCTAGTATATATATATATATATATTATATAAATAAATATATATATATATATATATATATATATGATATATATGCAGCTAATTTAAAAATGGATAATGGTAAAAGTTTGATATTCATCATAAGAGTTTCAAAAGAGACATTCTTCCAGTATTTAATTTTTAAAAATTTACAAAAAGTACTAAAAAGTTGCAATTATTTTTGCAATACATAACAAGAATTTTGCTTTCTAACAAAATTGGTTTTAATCATTGACACCAAAACGCTAATGGGACATTTTTGCATTTTTTTATTTGATTTTTACCAATTTAACGATAAATGCTAAGTAGTTGCAATTATTTTAACAATTTGTACTAATACTTTGACTATCCAACAAAATATGTTTCAAAGTTTTGCTGAAATTAGTTTAGAAGATATACACATATATAAACCTTTGTGATTCATCTAAATGTATTAATGGCACAGTATGAGAATTGCTAAAGGAAATTTTTTTGTATTTAATTTTTAACAATTTTACAGTAATTGCTGTGTAGTTGCAATTATTTTTGCAATTTAGAATAATAATTTAGCTATGCAACATAACAGATTTCAAAGTTCTGTTAAAGTTAGTTTTGTAGATATGCACAATCAAAATTTCATACTTCTCAATGTATTAATGAGTTTGTATGAAAATCGCTAAAGAGACATTTTTCAATTTTTAATTTTTAACAATTTTACAGTAATTGCTACGTAGTTGCAATTATTTTTTCAATTTATAATAATAATTTAGCAATGTAACACAAGATGATTCAAAGTTTTGCTTTTAGTTTAGTAGATAAACACATTTTAACTTTCGTGAATTATCAAATGCATTAATGATAGGAATGCTAAATAGGCATTATTTCAATATTTAATTTTTAACAATTCTATAAAAAACTAGTGGGGTGGGTGGCATCGTGCCTTAAGGCAAATTGCTGAAACTTCCCGTATCGGAACGAAATGTTCGAGGAATACTGAATGTTTTCAAATAGACTATTATAAATATTGAAACATTGTCTAATATTTATAAGAATTCTATAAACTGAATTGCAAATTTAAAATTATTTGTTTAAGTTATATTAGAACTTTAGTCAGAATAAAAATAAAATCTGAATTATCTTCGATATACAAAAAAAAAAATCCAAAATCAATTATTTTGTTAAGACAAGCAGAAAGTTTTTTGAATCATTAAAATCGGACGCTTAGTTCTCTCAAAAACTGCCCTTTTTTACATGTGTAGCTCCGTATCTTCGAAATGGCTGAGCCTGCCTTTGCCAAAAACTAATAGACGCTTCTTCCAATCATTACTAATTGAATGTTTTTTAGATCATTCAAAGCGGATACTCCGTTCTCTCAAAAAGTCGATTTCTATTTTCTGCACTCTTTGCTCCGTATCTCCGAAACGGCTGGACCTGCCTTTGCCAAAAACTAATCAGCTCTTTTCCCTATCAATAGGAATCGGATGTTTTTTGAACCATTGAAATCGGTTGATCCGTGCGCCTAAAACGTGACTGGGAAATTTGTATCCACACATACATACACACACACACACACATCCATTTTTTCTGAGGTATGCCAAAACGTTCAGAAACCTTCAAAACGTCGAGAAATGTAAAAATTTTCAATTCCGATTTTCGGCCCATTACAATAACATACCCTACGGGAAAAAGTTGCAATTATTTTTGCTATTAATAATAATAATTTAGCTTTCTAGCAAAATAGGTTTCAAAGTTCGACTGAGATTAGTTTAGTAGCTAAACACATAAACTTTCGTGATTCATCTAAAAGTTTTAATGACACAGTATAAGAATTACTAAAGGGACAATCCTGATATAAAGATTTGGAATAAAACGACTTTGAATTCGATCTTTCATTATTCTTTGGAAATGAATAGAAATTTTGGGACATTTTTATGGTTTTTGTCAAAAAACTCACAAATATCAGCGTAAAGCACCCCTTTTCAGTTAGATGCCAACAGTTATATACACCCCGATATAAATATGTGGAATAAAATGACTTTGAATTCGATCTTTCATATTCTTCAGGATTCAATACAAGTTTCGGGACTTTTATGGTTTTTGTCAAATAACTCACAAATATCAGGCTAAGGCACCCCTTTTCAATTAGATAGGAAGAAACTAGATAAAATTTACTACGATTCCACGCCAACAGTTATATACACCCCGATATAAACATTTGGAATAAAACGACTTTGAATTCGATCTTTCATATTCTAGATAAACATATATAATTTTATTACAATGTATACGTTAGTTATCCTCCCTATATAGTCCATTATTATATTATGTACCCATACATAGCCATAGTTAGCCAAAGCCAACGTCAGCCTTCGTTCGTTTGCCTGATTTGAATGTGTACATTTTCACTGCAGAGGTTCGTGACGTCATGGTTAGGGCGTAATTATCAGGGTGTGACTGACTAAAAATAAAAATAAAACGCCGACGGTGAGGAGAAAGAAATGCGAAATCGCGAACGATGGACGATGACAATATATAGGTCAGAGGAATATATTGAGATTTTTGTAGTAAAGTAGAATTATCTTGAACTTTCGACATTATGTTGTTTTAAAATTTGAGTACCAAAGGACTTGCTATTACCTGGCAACTTTTTTTAACAGCTTTGGAATCTACTTTCAAATTCCACTCTCCAGGTGGTATAAGACTTGGGACATTTTTGTAGTCTTTAAATTTTTATATAAATACTATTTAAACTAGCTGTAAGTGGAATTCTGTCTTAAGGCAATTAAGGCATTGTGCCTTAAGGCAAATTGCTGGAACTTCCCGTAGCAAAAATTATTATTTTTTTAATAACGATTAACATTTTTGAAAAAAAATTACTTTGAAAAAATAAGATGTTTGAGTTGAAAAATTTTTTTTCTTTATTTGACATATGTGGAAGATATGAATTTTTTTTCAAAGCAATCGTACTGCTTTAACTGCATAGGGACAAAATATAAAAGCGCGTAAGCGCCGCGTCGCTGTCTAACGCCATAAGCATTGGTACGGAACCCATAGGAGTGTTAAAAAAAATGTATACTTATTGTTAAAATCTCTATAAAATATCTGATAATTGATGTGCATATGTCTAATGATCATTTTTGACCGCCAAATGGCTCATTTTTTTTTACTTTTTCTCATATCTCCCACAAACCGCTAGACCTACCTTCATGAAATTTTATAGATTCTTCATCTTGTCAATACAAGTGTGATAAACGTTTTTGATTATTCAAATCGGACGTTCCGTTCTCTTAAAAACTGAGTTACCGTTTACGGCTTTACCTTTTGCCCGTATCTTTAGAACGGCTAGACCTGCCTTCGGCCACCAATACTAATCAGCACGTCTCCTTATCAATACAAATCGAATGTTTTTTGAATTATTCAAATCGGTTGATCCGTGTTCCCGAAATCGTCGACGAAAAATGTATATCGCACCATACATACACACGCGTACATACATACATCATACACACACACATACATCCATTTTTTCTAAGGTATGCCAAAATGTTTCAGAAACCTCTGAAACGTAAAGATATATAAAAATTTTAATTTTTTATTTTTTTGCGATTACTATAACTTGCCCTACGGGAAGTTAATTAAAAGTTTGCAAATTATTACAAAAGTTATAATAATATTTTAGATTTGAAATCAAAATTTGTTTTGCAATTTTGGAGTAATGAGTTTAGAAGATATAGATGTTTATATATTTATATATCAATGTTGCATTTTTAATTACAAATGTTTCATACAAGATTTGTGTAATGTTTCTTTTTAGTTTTGGAATTTTTGTGTTCAAACAGTTAAAAGAAAATAGGTTGCTAAAATTTGTATAATTTTAAATAATAATTTAGCTATGTAACCAAATTTGTTACAAAGTTTTAAAATAATCAGTTTAGATGATATAGGGGTTTATATTTTAATATTGCATTATTGCTTGTCGAAAGTTGCGTTAGAAGTATGACTTCAAAAAATTTTTATCTTACAGTTCCTAAAAGTTTTGAACTTATTTTATATCATTAGTGGCTTAAGATCTTATCTAGTTAATTCAAATTATTGATTTTTTAGGCAATTTGTCAAATAAGCTTCTAATATAAACGTTACGATAAGTGTGATCAGTCGAGGTGAACTGATGCTCAGAGGAATGTTGAAATAAAAATAGTGAAGTGATTTATTAAAATAAATTAATTAGACTTATTTTATTCTTATACTTTTATCTTTTTATAACTTAAAAATAAGATAATTAAGTACACCCTTCCGAAAACATTCTATATAAAAAAAATCTAATGTATCTTTATAATAAAATTGAATGTAACCTTAGAACTGCATGAAATAATAATAAAAATTGTATGAAAACTAAGTATGTAAAATATTAGATAAATATTGCATTTTTAATTCTAATATATATATATATATATATATATATTATTTTATAACTGACCTGCATTACTGAAATCAATGTCACCGCATGTCAGACATCTGACAACTATTCAACTTTATTTTTTATAGTTCCAAAAAAAGCTCGATTTTTGACTCCATTGCACAAAAACACACTTAAAACTACAGTTTTTCACTATGAACTTAATTTATAAAATCATTTTACACACACTGTTGTTACTAAAAACATTTTAAAACTTCACTACAAGAAAAAACACTTTTTATATTAGTTTAGTATTTTTGTTTATTTTATTTATTTTCATGCATTATGTTTAGTATTTATTTATAAAAGTCAATAATAAGTATGTAGTATAATTTTTTTGACACTTATGTTATAATTAAAAAAATTATGTAACATTTTACCATACAATTTACCATTTGTCAAAATCAGTTAACAATAGTTGAACCGTTGCAAAAAGATTATTAGGATAAAATAAAAATCTATAATAAAAAAATAAAAAAATCTAACAAGAACTAAATTATAATTATAAATAGTTAAAAAATTATTGCAAGCATTTAGTTTCAAAAATTCAGTAACTTTTCTTACATCAATAAAGTTTCGTTGATTAGTAATTGAATTGCAACTTTGAAATATAAACAAGAAAATCTTGCAAATTAACAATAATAGAACTCCGGAATAATTTTTTTCATATAGTTTAACTATTATTATAAATTGCAAAAATATTTGTAAAAATTCAATTACGGTTGTCTTAATATAAAAAAACAAACTAAAAAAGTGTCCTTACACGAATCTCGTCCAGTAAAAAAATAAAACATTAAAATATAATCACAGATATCTTCTAAACTAATTATAGCAGAACTTTCAAACATATTTTGTTACATACATATATTATTACTATACATTGTAAAAAAAGATTATAATATGTTAAATGCGAATATCTCAATAGAAAGAAAAGTCCTTACACAATTCTCGTATAAAACATTTGTGATAGAAAATGCAACAGGGAAATATAAACGTATATATCTTCTAAACTAATTACTATAGAACTTTTAAACAAATTTAGCTACATAGCTAAATTATTATTGAAAAATATTAAAATAATAACAACCTTTTAGTTTTAACTGTTTGAGCACAAAAGTTCCAAAATTAAAAAAAAATGTCCACAAATCTTGTATGAAACATTTGTGATTAAAAATGTAACATTGAAAAATAAACTCTTATATCTTATAAACTCATCATTCCTAAATTGCGAAACAAATTTTGTTATAAAGCTAAAATATTAGTATAACTTTTGTAAGTATTTGCAAACTTTTAATCTTAGTAA
>NW_020537758.1:6792904-6829464 GCF_003426905.1 Ctenocephalides felis | reverse complement strand
AAAATATCTTAAAAACTACAGTAGCTATTGAAACACAAATTATAGATGATTAAATTCTGAACAAATTCTGCTCAATAACTTATGGTATGTCTAAAACATTTAGGGCTGGAAAATTTATCAAAACCGAAATTATTTTCGAATAATTAAAACTTTTTAATAAATATAAACTATAAAATTTTTTACACTTTTTCTCGATTTTTTATATTTTTTTATTATATTTTTAATAGTAAATTCAAACTGTATTTTAACTAAATAAATTACAAAAGTCAACAAAAACTATAAATTTATATATTTAAAAAATTTTTCTTTACTACGTGTTTTCTTAACAATTTCTTTACTTATTTTAATTATTATCAATGTCGTGCGGTACAAAATTTTGTTATTTTAAAAATAACTAAAAAACTGTAACAGATATTAACAATTACTTCAGATATTTAATTAACTGTAACAGATATTAATATATTACTTCAATATTTTTAAATATATTTTGAATATTATATTTAAAATATAATTGAATTTATAAAAATGTTATAACAATGATAAAAATAACAATACTGTATTTATTTTTATATACAACTGTTTTAATATTTTATTTCTGTGTTTAAGAAAATATGATGAGAACTTTAGGTACAATTTTATGCCATTTTGGCCAAATCTAAAAAAATTAAATAGCAACCAAAACATTATATTAGCACATATTATACCAAGTTAAATTTTGAACAAATACGATTCCATGCCAACAGTTATATACACCCCGATATAAAAATTTGGAATAAAACGACTTTGAATTCGATCTTTCATATTCCTCAGGATTTAATAGAAACTTTGGGACATTTGAAAATACACTTTTCGTTTATATTTTATATTTACATCACTACAACAGCCCAAAAACCAAAGTAATTTCCAACAATAAAAACATTATGAATACGACTCGTTTTGATATCTTCAACGTTTTTGATAAAATTACTTACGTAATAATTTTATATATAATTTTAATATCAAATAGAAACTAGATTTCAAATGTGAAAAATAATTCCAAACTATTATTTACAATTTTACATATTGAAATCGATTTTACTAAAACCAAAAATAATTTTTAGTAGAAATTATAGACTGTTAAATTCTAAACAAATTTTGCTAATATACTTATTACTATAGTAATAATATAAATAAGAATATATATATTTATATATATATATATATATATATATGTATATATATATATATATATTCTTATTTATATTATTACTATAGTTCATATTTCCAAAATTAATATATATATATATATATATATATATATATACTAACCCCGATATAAAAATTTGGAATAAAACGACTTTGAATTCGATCTTTCATTTTCTTCAAAATTCAATAGAAAACTCGGGACATTTTTTTGGTTTTTGCCAGATAACTCACAAATATCACATGAAAGCACTCTTTTTCACTTAGATAGGGAAAAACTAGATACAATTTACTACGATTCCATGCCAACAATTATATACACCCCGATATAAAAATTTGGAATAAAACGACTTTGTAGTCGATTCCTAGCAATAAATAGAAAATTCTGGACATTTTTTGGTTTTTGTCTAATTTGTCATTTTGTGTAATTTTCTTCAAAAAGTTACTTTTAAAATATTTTGTAATATATTTTTAATATCAACTACAAACTATATTTTAAATTTAAAAAATACTTTCAAACCACTATTTACAATTTTACATATTTTAATCGATTTTACTAAAACTACGCGCACACTTTTCACATACCCAATACTTGTCAGCATTCTCTGCTAAATATAATTATTTTTATAGATTGCAGAATGAAAATAAAATAAAAAAAAAAAAACTTTTCACATACCCCAACAAATTAAAATGTTCATTGATTTGTATTCGTATTTATTTATTTAATTATTTATTCATAAGCAAGCCGTAGTCAATAATAATAATAGATATTATTTCAGGCTCTTGTACATTATTATTACTTGCCAATAGGCAAAATTATTACTCACCTGCAATGTTTCCATAGTTGTCAGGCCTATAAGTGGCGATGCTGGCGGTTTTGTGGTTTTGCCCTGCAAATAATAGGTCATAAGTTGCCCTTTGCCCTTGACAGCCACCAAACCTCTTTGTTCGAAGGTGTAGCCAAAGTGTTGGAGGATGTCGCAGGTTTCTTCTGTCACCTAGATAAAAAAATAGATAGAAAAATAATAAAGTCTACAAAGTTGTCTACGAGGTCATTTTGAATTTTATTGGCTCATCGTGTGCATATATATCCAACTTGGGTTATAGGAAATTTTGAAAAGTAAATTTGAAATATAAATATATAATTTTTATAAATTTCTGAAAATTTTGACAGAAAATGACTAAAGAAAACAAAACACTGAAATGTCAGATGTCAAAATTTATGGAAAATTCTAGAAAAAAAGATTTTTGAAAAAAAATGACAGTTCAAAAAATATAATTAAAAAACATATACATATATAGATATGTCCAACATTTACATCCGAATTTGATGAAATACTATATTCAAAATCACAATTTATAGTTTTAAATGTAATTAAAAATCAATATTTATAAATTTAAATAAATGTTGACATGAAAAACGTCAAATGTCATTTGTCAATATTTATGAATATAATTATATAAATAGATTTACAATTTATATTTATTTGATTAGCTTACCAAATTATTTCGGATACCAAAACTTCATCAAAACCTTATAGATCAGAGATCACAATAAAAAAGCGACATATTGAATATAAAATTAATCATAAACAAAAATTTGACATTTCACAAAGGAAAATTTTTTAACTTTAAATGCAAATGCAAAAAATCTGATATTTATATAAAAAATTGTATATTTAGATAATGATAATACGTTGATTTAGACTAATCCATGATGCGAGTGAATTAATTTTGAAAGTATGAAAAGTCAATAATTTGAAAATTATAACAAGTTTTTAACTATTTGTCAGAAAGAATATATTTTATTACAAATTCATATCCATATCAAGCTTCAAAGTAAAAAATAATACTTATAAAATGACATATTATTTATAGACAATATTTAATGCATATTTTAATTATATTTTTGACATTTTTTAATTTAAAATAAATAAAAAGAATTGAAAACAATGTCATAAACGGATATTTATGGAAAAATATCAAATAAATATATTTGTGTTTAACTTGATTTCAAATAAAAAAAAAACTAATTGCGATGCCAAAATAGAAAGTATACTTCTAAAATTATAGTATAAATAATATAATTTATCAAAAATATTTTGCCGCTTTACAAAAGTTCTTATAATATACATGATATATTAATAATAATGTTAATGTTTATATTGGATACATGAAATTGACATTCAAAATTTTTATTTTAAAAATCTGATATTTATATAAAAAATTATATATTTAGATAATGGTGCTGTTGAAGTTTGATACTAAACACTCTATGCCTACTCTGTTTATGTATATATGTTTCTCTTTTTGTTTTATGTAAAAACAAGTGGTTGTTAATAATATTTCTAATGCATGTGATAAGTTAAAGAATATATAATAAGTTAGTCTGTTTTTATCCTTCTGCATAAACGGTTGTATTATTATACACATTAACTTTTAACATAAATTCTACAGGTACTGCGTTGATTCAGACTAAAATCTAATTTATACAATGATTAAAAAAAGTATTTCACTATTTGACATAAATAAAAGTAAAATAAACAAAACACTATGATGCGTTGGAATTAATTATCGAAATGTAAAGAAATTTGTGTAATAAAAAATATAACATTATTAATATATCATGTAAGGTAAGGGGCCCAGTTTCTGACCTTTTTAGAGTGACGGTGGAGGTTAAACTATAATAATTAATATAAAACTTAACTTAATGAAGAAAATTATAATTTTATCTATTAGTTTAGGATTTTTAAAATAAAGTAATGTGCATAAAAAAATTATTTGAACTAAATTTATATTTTAAATTGACGTTTTAAAAATTGACATTAAGAGCTCCAGTTTCTGACCCTCAGAATTCTTCGTGTGGCAGTTTCTGACCCTGACCGTAGCCCAATTTCTGACCCTCAAATTTAATCATGATTAGGTTATGAAGTGCTTACTAATTTTAAACAAACTGAAATTATTATTAAAATAAATAAATTAAATATTTATTCTAAAATATACAGTTTGTTAAATTTAACGTATAAATAGTTCAAGTCTTGTTATAATATATTACACAAACAAAAAATTAAAATTAATTATTTAAATTACTTGGACTTTTTTTTATTTTAAGAGCTTTTTGTTTCTTTTTTCTTCAAGTTTTTCTTTTTTAATTATTTTTTCTGCCTCCTTAATGGCTTTATTTTTGGACCTTTCAGCTTTTTTCAATTCTTTTTCTTCTTCTAATTTTCATTTAATTAATTGTAATTGTATAATTGTATAATAATAAAAATATTAGTAAACTAAAACAGTCATAATTTAAGCGTTGATAAAACTGACATTTTTTTATTAATAATTTTATCACTTAAAAGATGTATTTACAAGATTTAAATACAATCTTTCATTTATACCAATGAATATTAAATGTAAATTTATCACTTTACTACGAAAAATAGTAAAAAAAATGTAAGATAACAATAAATATTATTATTTTTACATTTAATGAACAAGTGACTAAAAACATGTGACAGATAACTTAGCTTTTAGAAGGTTAGAATTGCAGGGTTAACAACTGTGACATACACTTAAAATTGAGCCTAGTTATTGACCCTCAAATTTCAGTAATAAAACTAAATTTAATATGTTTTATAAATATTTTAAAATAAATTTTAATTAATTATTGACTTATTTGTATATTTTTAGTTAGATTTTCGTACCTACATCATAATTAGTGTACGAACTCAATTGTCGTAGCTCCTTACATAAACTGTTTAGACTAAAGCTAAAAAATGGCTTCCACAGTCACTTTTGGTTTAAAAAATTTTTTTTTATTTAGTTAATATTTTTTATATTTTTTTAATTGACATTAATGAGGCATAGAATAAATTACTGTCAATTAAGAAAAAAGTTATTTTCACATTAAATGTATAGTTTTTTAATTAATTCCAAAAAAAGTTGAAAAGGTCAGAAACTGGGCCAGGGTCAATAACTGGGTCTTTTACCTTATATTATAAGAACTTCTGCAAAGCGGCAAAATATTTTTGATGGCAAAACAACGTTTGCGGGGTCAGCTAGTATATATATAGATATAGATATATATATATATATATATATATATATATATATATATACGTATATATGATGATAGTTTTGTCGACGTTGATACATATTTGTAATATTTTTGCAGCCCAACCGTCGAATTAAAAAAAAAAAGATTAAATAACAAAATTATTTATTCCATTCAACGTTTCGACACTTGATGTGTGTCATCATTCAGTAATCTAACAAAACATATAACATAAATACACAGTTGATGATAAATATAAATATATAAAAGAAGGGAATTATAAATACATACATACATATATATATATATATATATATATATATATTTATATATTTATATTTATATTTTACCCAAAGTCATATATCTTTTTATTACCTGTATAGCTCCAGCTTTCCCAGTGCTCTCCATTCTGGAGGCGACATTAACAGTGTTTCCCCAAATGTCGTAATGTGGTTTTCTGGCCCCAATTACACCAGCAGTTATTGGGCCATGGTTTACTCCCATTTTTAGAACAAAATGATTGAAGGATTGCTCATTTATACATTGTAGAGCTCGTTTTAGCTCCAGAGCAAAATCTACCAGAAGAGCCAGATGGGACCATCTGGTTGTTATTGGTGCATTTGGACTCTGAAAGATAATAGATAATAGATAGTTTAGATTGTGACCAAAATTGGGGATAAAATTATTGATTGAAAATTGGTGCTATGATCTAGAAATAAATAGATTTCTAATTAAAAGTGACCAGGACATCATTTTTTAACTTCCCGTAGGGTAGTTATAGTAATGGTCCAAAAATCAAAAATACATTTTTCTGCATTTCTCGAAGGTTTCTGAACATTTTGGCATAACTCAGAAAAAATGGATTCAAAAAACATTCGACTCCTATTGATAGGGAGATGTGCTGTTTAGTTTTTGGCAAAGGCAGGTCCAGCCGTTACGGAGAATTTATCAATTCAAAAAATTTACTTTTACACTTTTAGTACGAAAATTTAGTGAAAAAGAGTTTCATATAAAAAATCCTTGAAATTAATTGAAAAAAAAACGCCATTTGTAATATCATATTTGTTACAAACCTTAAATTTAATAAAACAAAAGCAATTTTTAATATTATATTTGTTAGAAAATATTTGCTATACATTTTAATATTAATAAATATTTTAAATACTTTTTCGAATTTTTCAGAGCAAAAATTTAGTACAGAGTAGTTTTATATAAAATCCCTAAAAATTATTAAATACGCACAATTTTTAGTGTTATATTTTTTATAAATATAGAGTAATAAAATTAATTAGAAATAAATTAAAAATATATATAATGACTTCTGCGAACTGTTTTAGTACGAGAATTTATTGAACACTATTTATTAATTAGAAAATACCTTGAAGTTAATAAAAAAAAAATAAAAATTGAGAATTTAAACCAGAAATCTATAATTTATAAAAAAAAATTCCAAGATTAACTTACTATTTTTTATCTATTTTTGACATCAGAATTTAAGTAGTAGAAATATATTAAATATATATTAAAGGTATCAGTAAACCAGAAGCGATTTTTCCAAAAAATTCCTAATAAATTATGAGTATGTTTAATTAAACACCTTGACACAAGCACAATATAGATTTAGTTATACTTTTTTTTTTAAAAAAAAGACATTCTTCTGAAGAGTGTTTCTAGTTACTACTGTAGCACTTTGCCAATTTTGTGAAAACTATAGAAAAATGTGAAAATGCCGCCAAGCTAAGCACAGTATAAGTGAAAATGTCGCACAGAATTATTTGCAAATGCGTTTAGACTGTGACTATGCGGGAGCTAATTTAATTTTGTGTAAATATTATCTTAGGCAACATTTATTTTTTGAAATTGAATTAAAAATGAAATGAGGGTTGTTAATGTAATAATTGATTTATGATTTACATTTGATTTGCTCAGATATAACAAACAAGATAGCAAAAATAATGAAAGTTACAGTATTTGTAATAATATATTTGAAAACGTTTAAAATTTCGCGAATATTTCATTACGGTACGGGAAGTTCCAGCAATTTGCCTTAAGGCACGTGCCTATCAAAATGTTGGTTACTGGATAGGTCAACTAAGTTGCTGTTAATCTTATAAAATTTGTCGAACCAAATGTTAAATTCTGAGGATCTGATCTATTATATAATTGCCTAAAGTTTACTTTTGGCTTCAAAATTATTCTAAAGTATGATGTGTTACCAAATTATTTGGCAAAACTTTGGATAAAACATTAATATCTCAGCTGGAATATTGGCATCGACTTTACTAAGGATAATTGGTGTATTACATACATTCCCTAAATATTTTTATGATCTTATGGTCGATCTGAAGTCGTTTTATTCCAAATTTTTATATCGGATTTTATATAACTGTTGGCATGGAACCGTAGTAAATTTTATCTAGTTTCTCCCTATCTAACTTAAAGGGTGCTTTCATATAACATTTGTGAATTATTTGACAAAACCAAAAAAATGTCCCAAATTTTGTTACCTGGACAATATCTGTAGGTTTCAATCCACTTGCTGCCATATAAGTTGATCCGATTGTCTTGATTTTTATGATGTCTTTGAATTGAGGCAGTTCCAAAAGCTAAAAATAATATGAAAACATATAAATAAATATGTATTTGTTGCATAAGTGTTATGGTAAGATTTTTTCTGACTTACTGCATCAAAATCCGAAATGACTTCGTTGAGGAATCTAAGACATTCCAATCCTTGATTGTTGACAGTTTCTTCTGAGTAAAAATCTACAAAATGGAAAAAATTTATCAACATCAGATTTTGGTAATTAACAACTTGTAATAACATTTTCTAATTATTAAAATATTAATTATAATGTTCGTCAAAGTTTTATATTTCTTGTTTGGTGATCAAGGTTGATTCTGGTCGAATACTAACTAAGAAATTTTGCAAACAAGAGATTTTTACCAGTTAATTCTTGCACTTGATTTGACATCAAAAGTTGCCAATGGATATTTGCAAGAAAACAATACTGGGACAAGTTTTTAAATTGATTTTTAATCAACGTTGACGCTAGTGAATCGCTAACTAAAAATCTAATCGTTAATCTAAGTTGTCTAATTTTTTTACAGTTATCTAATTTTTAACACAATCGTATAATTTTGTATCAAGTCGTCTATTTTACCATATAGTTGTTTAATATTTTACAAGGTCTTCCAAAGTTTTAGTTTAAATTCCAAACTTGTCTATTTTTTCTGCAAGTAGCCAGATTTTTCAGAAACTTGTTCATGTTTTGACAAAATCATATAATTTTTTGTCATGTCATCTAAAATTTTACCAAATTGTCTTATTTACACAAAGTCATGCAATTTGTCAGTGGGTTGCAATGTTTTTTGAGAAGTTCTATGGTTTCTCAGGAGAAAGTTTGATTTTTTTAGAGAATATCTTATTTTTCAGGACTTCGTCTAATAAACCAGATGGTTGACTAGGAAGCCAGAGAATTTTTATATATACTCATAAAAAAATTAGATGACGTTCTGAAATACACGAAAAACCTAAAGAACAAATGAAACGTTTTCCTGGTAAATTTTACATTTTTATGAGATTATCTGGATTTCTAGAAGGTCGCCTGGTTTTGCAAAATGTTCTTTAGTTTTTAGATGGCCATCTGGTTCTTCAGATGATTTTTTGGTTTACAAGGAGGTCGTCTAGTTTTTCAAGAAATTGTCTCGTTTTTCAGAAGGTCGTTTGTATTTTTATGGAATTATCTGGTTTTTCAGGCGGTCGTCTGGTTTTGTAGAAAAAGCTCTGATTTTGTAGATAGCCATCTGATATATCAGAAGATATTTTGATTTACCAGAAAAATGTCAGGTTTTTAAGGAGATTAGTCTAGTTTTTGAGCACGTCGTCTGGATTTTCAGGGAGTCGTCTATATTTTTATGACGTAATCTGACTTTTAGGAGGTCTAGTTTGTCAAATAACTCACAAATATCAGGGCAAAGCACCCCTTTTAAGTTAGCTAGGGAGAAACTAGATAAAATTTACTACGATTCCATGCCAACAGTTATATACACCCCGATATAAAAATTTGGAATAAAATGACATTGAATTCGATGTTTCATATTCTCTGGAAATATATAGAAAATTCCGGTCATTTTTTTGGTTTTTGACAAATAACTCGCAAATGTCTAGGTTTTTAGGAGGCCGTCATATTGTTCAGTAAATTTTATAGATTTTGTACCGGATTATAAAATTTTGCACATAATTGTCAGAATTGATTCAAGTTTGTTAAATCATATCCAAAATAGTCAGAATTTTTACAGAATTATCAAGTTTCTTCAGTGAAATTTGGCACAAACTTAACAGATTTTAGACATAAATTTACAGAAATTAAATAAATTTAAGAGTCCATTATTATCTCTATCAATCTTTTTCCTCTTACCTGAAAAATTCGGCATACTAGCAAAAAGCACCCCAACTTCAGCATAACTTTGGGAGTACAACTCGTCATGTTGTCTTTTTCTCTGTCCCATAAAATGGGCTGCAACATGTGGCGGTAACACGTTGTAGACCAAGGCTTCATTTCTTTGTCTCATATCTGAAGCCTTTTCCCTTTGCTCGGTCACTGAAGTCTTCCAAAGGAAAGAGACTCTTGATACTCTTTCCATCTGGGAAGAAAATTTATTGAAATAAATAGTTATCTTATATATAAAAATATTCTCGATCAAATGATTCGATAAATCTCGAAAACGGCTAAACCGATTTGGCCAGTCTTAGTCTTGAAAAATTCGTGCCAATCCAGAGATGGTCGGAAAGGTGAGATATTATTTCAAAATCGCGTAGAAACTTTACATTTTTAATTTGAAAATGTTTGTAGAAGCGTAATTTGAATAAAACAATGGACGGTGGCTAATACGTCAAATGTCAAATGTTTTTGACAGATGATATTCAACTACGTTTAATAGGATGTTTGTCGTGAATATTATTCAATAATGATTAACTTGTAGTAAGTAGTTTTGTTTGAAGTTATATTTATATACAAAAACGTTAGTAAACGTAATTTGACGGCTTAAAATACATTTTAAAAATATAAAGCGTTGTAATACAGTTATGAAATCATAGTATGTTATTTCTAAATATGTGTACTGAATTATAAAAATATAAAATAAAATATGTTTCTAACAGAAGAAACTAAAAAATCGCAAAACACCCTTGCATACTCTATTTTTATTAGTAGCGAATCGAGGGTTGGATATGATATGAGAAGTACTTTGAGAATATGAGAAGAAGAACATATGTAATTTTATATTTTTATAGTTGAGTACATATATTAAGTAAAAACATACTAAAATTTTATAGCTCTACTTAAATATTGTATATTTTTAAAACATTTTTCAAAAGTACTTCTCATATCATATGCAACCGTCGTTTCGCTACTAATAAAAATAGAGTATGCAAGAGTGCAATTTGTTTACAAAATTGCACATTTATACCTTTATTTGTTAGAAACATATGTGATTTTATATTGTTATAATTGAGTACATATATTAAGTAAAAACATACTAAAATTTTATAGCTCTACTTAAATATTGTATATTTTTAAAACATTTTTCAAAAGTACTTCTCATATCATATGCAACCGTCGTTTCGCTACTAATAAAAATAGAGTATGCAAGAGTGCAATTTGTTTACAAAATTGCACATTTATACCTTTATTTGTTAGAAACATATGTGATTTTATATTGTTATAATTGAGTACATATATTAAGTAAAAACATACTAAAATTTTATAGCTCTACTTAAATATTGTATATTTTTAAAACATTTTTCAAAAGTACTTCTCATATCATATCCATCCGTCGTTTCGCTACTAATAAAAATAGAGTATGCGAGTGTGTATTGCAATTTTTTGTTTTTTTTGTTAGAAACATATTTGATTTTATATTTTTATAATTGAGTACACATATATAGAAATAACATACTGAAATTTTATAACTGTATTACAATGCTTTATATTTTTAAAATATATTTTAAGCCGTCAATTTGTTTACGTCGAAACGTTTATAACGTTTTTGTATATAAATAAAACTACAAACAAAACTGAAATTCATCTGTCAAAAACGTTTGACATTTGACGTATTAGCCACCCGTTCATTGTTTTATTTAAATTACGCTTCTAAAAAAATTTCAAATTAAAAATGTAAAGTTTCTACGCGATTTTGAAATAATATCTCACATTTCCGACAACCTACTGCTTAGCACGAATTTTTCAAGACTAAGACTGGCCAAATCGGTTTAGTCGTTTTCGAGTTTTACTGAATCATTTAATCGAGAGCTTCATTTTTATATATAAGATTATCTAAAATTTTGGTGGCGTAATACTATAAAGTGACTATTGGCAAGTTGTTGTTTCTTTAACATACTTACATGACGAGCAAGATACGACAAGGCAATTGTGACTGCGATCAGCATATAGGACAAAGTTAATTTTCCAGGTGTAAACCTGCAAAAAAATTAAATAAATTTAAAAATAAATAAATTCAATTCTTTGATAATCTACTTAAATAAAAAAATTATCCATTACTCACGTCGTCCAATCCCGATTGCTGTTCAAATCCTCACAATCCAACCTATTATATAACACCAGCAAATTCAGAGCACAATGTATCCCAGTCACCAAAGTCATAAGAATCGCCTTTGTCAAATGGGAAAGTTGTGGCAAAATTGCTGCAGTAATCAAACACAAAGCTGCTGAACAGCTGAAATAGCTGGGATGATTACAAGACCCTGTCAGGGTTGTCAAGGGACTTGCAGTTGGCAGGAAATCTGTATTTATTGATTGTAGTTGACGAGATGTACAATTTAAGGAGAATTGTCTTTTGGGGTTGTCTGGATCGCAAGTCGACTGGAATGAAAAAATAAGAGTAATAGACATATATGTGTGTACATTTTCGAATTTCTTTGCTCCCAAGGGCTCAAATGCTTCCAAACTAATAAAAAATGAGTCTCTGAAAGTTTTAGCTCTTAATATTAACATTTAGATAGTACGCAATTCAATTAAAAGTTTCATATATTCATTATTAACATATGTCAATAAGTAAATTGTTGCGCCATCTGTGCAAATTCAAAAATTATAACACTTGACCTCTAAATACAAGTCTGCTATCACAGATGGCGCAAGAATTTTCTTAATGACATATGTTAACTAGTGGGGCGCATGGCATCTAGTCTTAAGGCAAATTGCTGGAACTTCCCGTACCAAAAATTATTATTTTTTTAAAAAGATTAACATTTTTGAAAAAAATTACTTCGAACAAATTAGATTTTTGAGAAACTATAAATTTGACAATGAATTACTTTTTTTGGGAAAATTTTTTTTCTGAAAAAAAAATGTTTTCTTTATTTTGACATATTTTGAAAATTCTAAACTTTTTTTCAAAGCAATCGTACTGCTTTAACTGCATAGAGGCGAAACGTCAAAGCGCGTAAGCGCCGCGTCGCCGTCTAACGGATAAACATTGGTACGGAACCCATAGAAATGTAAACAAAATTTATACTTATTATTAAATCCTGTAAAATATCTGATAATTTGATGTGCATATGTCTAATGATCATTTTTGACCGCCAAATGGCTTTTTTTTTTACTTTTGTCATTAGATCTCCGAAACCGCTAGACCTGCCTTCTTGACAATTTGAACAAATCTTTATCTTTTCAATACAAGTAAAATGTTTTTTGAATTTTTAAAATCGAACGCTCAGTTGTCTTAAAAACCGAGTTACCATTTTTGGCACTTTTTGCAACGTATCTTCGAAATTGCAAGATCTGCCTTCGCTAAAAACTAATCAGCACGTCTCCTTATCAATACGAATCGAATGCTTTTTGAATTATTCAAATCGGTTGATCGTCGAAACGAAAATTTGTATCCGCACATACATACACACACGCACACACACACATACATCCATTTTTTTTGAGGTATGCCAAAATATTCAGAAACCTTTGAAACGTAAAGATATATAAAAATTTTTCATTTTCGATTTTTTGCGATTACTATAACTTGCCCTACGGGATGTTAAAAAATATGTCACACAAAATTATTTATAAATCACTTGACCTCTAAATTGGCATCAAAATTACAAGTTTGCTATCATAGATGGCGCAAGGATTTACTTAATGATACATTTTGATACGAAACTTTTAATTGAATTGCGGACTATCTAAAAGTTAATATTAAGAGCTAAAACTTTCAGAGAATTTTCTTTGATCACTTTGGAAGCATTTGAGCCCTTGGGAGCAAAGAAATTCGAAAATGTCTACATTAAGGATCATCCTAATAAAGTTTTATTGCTCACCATGTTTATTGTGTTAGCTACAGCTAACATTACGATTCCGAGAATAGCTATAACTCTTCTGACGTACATGGAATCGTTTAGAGCACGACTGCACAAAACTAAACACCGAGGAAATATCTGAAAATAGTAAAAAAAACTAGGTGTGAGTCATTTTTCTTTGAGGCAAGTAGCATGAACATCATCCTGGGAGGTGTCAAAAATCAACAGGAATTGAGAAGCATTCGTAAAAGACTGTGGGTTGTTTCTTGGGGGTAAAAAATTGGTTAAAAAAAAATTAAAAAAATCTTGACAGTCTAATGTAACTTTCATGTGTCCTTTATTACCTTTGGGGCGGTTTCAGCAGCAGCCCCCAAAGTGACAACCCCCAAAACAACAGTGACAGCCACAGAAACAGCAGTTTCCAGCCTCATAGCACCATCCAAATTTTCCTCCTCGGCCCCCTGAAGTGGCACTGCAATCCACTGCGAAACCAACGCCGCCACTGCAGCCAAAGGCAGTGATAGCAAAGGAATTGCTGATAAGGGCTCTCTGTGCCTACCGTATTGGCGTTCGGTTGAAGCCGAACGAAAACGAAGGGTCAGACGAGATGTACGTTTTTGCAGTTCCCTGGGTAAAGGATGAATGTTAATTGTCCTATAAATTTGCAAAAAAATTATTTGAATTTAGTGTGTTTTTCTCCACCTGTGTCCATCCCTGCTAATTAGCTCGGTTCTCAACCTGTTCTTGAAGTCGTCGGAGTCTTCCCTGGCTTGACTTTCTTCAGCAACTGGACTGTTGCACTAAAAACGTAAAAAATATTGAGTTAAATTAAATTGTAATAAATTTAAATATTATTTGGTACCTTAGATTCGTCCTTGGTGTCAAATAAACCTTCTGCCAAAATTGTTTCTTCAGTTTCTGCAGGAGCTGCGCCATTTCTTACTTCTGGTACTGGTGTCGAATACTAAATGACAATAAGTAATAAATTAACTTGTTTGATATCTTATTAAATTTTGGCTAAATTTGTATGAGATTGCTTTTAAATTTTAGTTTGGACTCTATTATCAGTTACTAACTCTATTATCATTGTCATGGCAACGCTTTTATGCTTTTTTCTTGTTAGAAAATGTGAAAATATGTTTTCTGTGCGATCAGGCGTATTTTACATATAAACAAGCAAAGAAAAATCTTCTGAATATGACCCTTAAAGTTTATAGTGATATATCCTAAAAACTAATAAATTTATAAAAAAGTTGTTCATGGAAAATGTGTGCAGAATTTTATTAGCTTTAAAGTTTGTTAACAAACATTTTGTGTAAAATTTATGGTTTATGAATAAATAAGCAAAAACTGCAAAACGCGCCGAGCGCTTGCTTATTTTTTTTTACACCCAATAAATCTTGGTACAGTTATTAACTAAGTTTGAAATTCTGTAACTACTGAAATAATTAAGATATAGCAAAGTTGTGTATGAGAAATTGATGCAAAATTTTATTGCCAAAAAGTTTTGTTCACACAATTTTTTCGTAAGTGAATTAGTTTTCTGGATATTTTAAAAAAATTGAAAAAAATGCATCGATTTAGATTCCTTGTATAAAGTTTCTGAACACAAAAGTTTTAACTAAGTTTAAAATTCTATATTATCTAAACTAATTAAGTTTTAGCAAAATTGTGTATGAAAAGTTGACGCAAAATTTTATCGCTAAAAAGTTTTGCTAAAACAATTTTTATAGGTATAATCGTTTTTTGTATTTTTGAAAAAAATTTAAAAAATGCACGGATTAATAATTTTTTGTCTAATTATGCAAAATCATTAAAAGACAAAAAGCGGTCTCTAAACAATTTCAAAAAATATATTTTACATTGTGGAGTACCTTATAAATGTATGTTGGAACAAAAAATCGAATATAGATGTTCAATTATATTTAAGATAAATTTTAAATAAATAGTTAATATAATATATGTGAAGGCGATAATCATAGGAAAACTTAAAAAAAATTGTTTGAAATAGTTTGAAGTATTATAAATAAATTATATCAGAAATATAAAATATGTTTAAAAAAATTATTTACATTAATTCTTATTTTTTAACATCAACAGGTGCGAGAAAGCAAAAAATTGTATGCTAATACGTTATTTAAAAAATTATATCTCCTAAGCTAATAACACTAAAACAAAAATTTGTATAGAAAATTTATTCAGAATTTTATTATCTACTTTTGAAAATAAAGTTCTTATATATTTTTAACGGTTTTTGATATAATTGAAAAAAAAAAACTGAAGAATTGCACTTCCTAATCCGAATCCGACCTAAAGGAATCAAACACTGATATTTTTATATAAAAAATTGTATCTCGTGAACTGAAAACGCTAAAACAAATATTTGTACATGTAATTTGTTTAAAATTTTAATATCTATAAATTGTGCAAATGTGAAAATACATTTTATATATTCCCAACGATTTTTAATTTAATTAATAAAAACTGTACAAACGCACTTGCACGTAGAAATCCGACTTAGATGAACCAAATAATAAATTTATTTTCAAAAAATTGTATCTCGTAAACTAATAACGCTGAAGCAAAAGTTTGTATGAAAAATATGTTCAAAATTTTATTATCTATAACTTTTGCGAATACAGTTTTCATGAATTCCCAACGAATTTTATTTTAATTAAAAAAAACTGTAAGGGTACATAAATGCAATCTAGAATTCTATTATCATAACATTCTTCCTTGCTTGTTTACATGAAAAATACGCCTGATCTCTCGACTAATAGATTGAGATTTTTTTAGAGTTTTAGTAACAAGAAATGCTATTTTATGAGACAGAATTGCCCCAAAATCCTCATTTTTTTGTTTATATTATTATTGGTTACGTAATTATTAATCTTACCGGTTTTAGCACTTTGACGATAAAGTATGTTTTGATACCAGCCATCCTTAGGGCTTCTTCTCGTTTTTCACCATGGGCTGGTTCGACTTCAAATTCACCATCCAAAAAACTCAGAGTTTGGTGGGAAATATGGACACGCCTTAGGAAAAAAACAGATAAATAAATATCTTTGGCAAAAAAATATTCCTGGTAAAAGGTCTGTGCCAGGCAAAAATTTGGAAAACAAGTCTGTTTAAAGTGGCACAAAGGGGTGCAAATTTGCAAAACAAGTTGGTTCAAAGTGGTGCAAAGTGGTACAAAGTGATAGTAGTCCCTTACCCAGCCATTCCTGAACTTTCCATCTTATTAGCCAACTCTACATCCTTAGAATAAACATCAAATTGCCACTGACGTTGACCAAGAACTCCTGCTAAAACTGCACCTGTATGAATTCCTACACGCATATCCACAGGTGAATTTGTAGTTTGTTGGACGTACCTGGCAAAAAAAATCACATTTACCCATTCCTTAGAACACAAACATCTGTCTTTTATATTTACTTGATGGCTTTGACCATAGATAACCCCATATGTACACACAAAACAGCATGATCAGGTCTTTCTACAGGAGCTCCACTTATGCAATAGTAACAGTCGCCCAGGATTTTGATTCGTAATTGTTGATATTTCTGGTAAAAATAGGAAAATTATTGGTGGTTATGGGTGAATGTGAATAAATTGTGGTTACCTCTGCCAGTCTGTCGAATCTTGCAAACAGTTCGTTCAAAATCTTTACCAGATCTTGGGCTGAATAGGTGGAGGAGATTGCTGTAAAGCCTACGATGTCTGCATACAAAATACTAGAAAAAAAAGTAGAACCATAATTTTTTAGTCAATTTACAGCCTAGGAAATAGTTACCTGACATTTTCGTGTCTACTCATGTAGATTTTTTTAAATTGGCTGTCTGTAGAACCGAGATCTTGCCTCATTTTGACTGCAACATGCTCTGGTAGAACTGATAAGAGCAGTCGTTCCTAAAATTTTCCAAAAAAATTACCACAAAATTTAAAATAGTTGTCCAATAAATTGCATAAGTTTTTAATTGAAAATTCAAAAAATTACTCAGCACAGTCTAAGCGCCACTCCAACAAATGTGTTACGCAAGTGCGTTTAGACTGTTTAAGTAAAAGAACACTTTTCCAATTTTGTGTAAATTTAGGCAACTATTTTTTTTGAATTGAATTCGTAATAATATTATAATTTATTACGGTACGGGAAGTTCCAGCAATTTGCCTTAAGGCACGATGCCATACACCACTAGTTTGGGTGTGAATTTCTAGATTTATGAAATGGTGATGAATTGAAGTCATAGATTAATTTTTATAATTTTTTGAGTTACGGATTTTAGGCCATAGATCAGGAATTTTGACTTTCCATCCAAAATAGACCAGAAAATATAGAATTGTCTTGCAGATTTTGATTAATTTTTGATAATTAAACTACTATCCGTAGAACTCTATTTTTGCAAAATTACTCGCAGAAGTCTACAAGTAATTTTCTAATAATCACAAAATGAGTCTAGAATTTTTATAAATTAATACACTAAATTAAGAGTTTTTATCCAAAGTTGACCATAAAGAGCCACCATTATACTAGCAAATTATTGGTTAGTAAATTTTGAATAATTTTTATAATCAAATTACTTTTCCTAGGCCTATATTTTTTACAGGATAATTTACAAATGCCCAATTCACGTCTACACAACATTTCATCAACAGTTGTTAAAAAATAAACCAGAAAATTTGAACTAAAAGTTTCTAAACGTTCATTATAAAGCTTTAATACTACTTCAAGCTGACTATTTGTAAGTATTTTTTATAACTAAAATACTTTTTGTAGGCTTCTAATATTTTACACAAATTTACTAGAATGCTTATTGGAAGTCTTCTGAAAGTTTTTTAAAAATAACTTGGTAAATAAACTAAGATATAAGGAATTTATCAAAAATTGACTAAAGGGACTAGTAATATCAACAAAGCCAAGCGTTAATATATTATTATAAATTAGTCCTTTTTTACAAGCCTCTAATATTTTACAGGATCACTTTTGAATATTCAATGTATAAATATACAAAATTAGAAAAAAATTACTTTATTAATAAACTAAAAAATTGACATTTTATCTAAAAGTTTCCACAACTGATTACTAGGACCAATTCGCCCTATGCTATTTCATATAAAATATTTTTTTATAACTAACTAATTTTTCATAGGCCTCTAATATTTAACAGATTCACTCTTTTTCTTTTTTAAAAAATATTTTCGTAATTTTGGACTAAAAATTCAAAATATTACCCAGGCTAAGCACAGTCTAAGCGCCACTCTGGTACAAATGTGTTACCCGAGTGCGTTTAGACTGTTTAAGTACAGGAACACTTTTTCAATTTTGTGAAAACTATTGAAAAATGTGAAAATGCCGCCAATCCAAGCACAGTATAAGTGAAAATGTCGCACAGAATTATTTGCAAATGCGTTTAGACTGTGACTATACGGGAGCACTTTATCAATTTTGTGTAAATTAGGCAACTATTTTTGAAGTAAAACTTCTTTAGGCGCGATATGGGTGTAAAAATTTCTTTAGGCTACACGGGTGTAAATCCGTACAAATGCAACGAAAATGCCAACGTGTAGTTGAACACTACGACGCCGTAAGCGCTGATGTCGCGAGTATCCACTCCCGTCATGTCATGCGTAAGTCGAGCGCTAAACCCTATATGAACTTGCATTAATTGAATCATGTTTTTTATGTTATGTCCTCATGGAATAAGACTTTTCTTAGAGAATAAATGTGTCATGGAATATAATAAATTTATACTGAATCTCGTTGAAGACAAAATAATATCTACTGCCACGGATATTTATGTAGGTTGCCATGCGACAGATCAACAATCATACATTCGTCAGCAGTTTCACAAAAATCGGTTATTGATACCGCGGGTTTGCCGTATGAAATAATTTTAGTTCTGAATAAATTTTACATTATAACAACTAATATTGATGTAAGTGATGGCTTAGCTAATGGTTGTGTAGGAAAATTAGTGTACATAGAACGTGGCGATAATGATGAACTTCTACGTTTATGGTTTGAATTTCCTGGTAAGATAGGTAACAAAATAAGAAGAAAGCTGCACATCATATTCAAACTCCTAATATTAGTAGGACAGCTGTGCCGATTCTCAGGAGATCTTCATCTATTCCAATGAATAGAAATAAAATCATATTTGTCAAAAGAAATCATTTTCCTTTAGTGTCTGCTTGTGCACTCACAATACACAAATCACAAGGTGGTACTTTTGATAAAATTGTATATGAATACAATAAAACATATAATCAGCAGCTTCTATATGTTGCATTATCACGAGTTACCAGCATTAATGGATTGTTCATCATTTCAAAAAATTTTATCATGGAAGAAAACGGCCAGCAGGATTAATGAACTTAAAAACTGAATTCCAAAGACTTTCAACTTGTAGATTAATAACACAAGAAGAAAAATTGAGTGAGATAATAAGTTTGAACGACATTTCATTGTTTTCCTTTAACTGCCAAAGTTTACGAGCTCATTTGCCTGATCTGCAAGATAAAGTGCTACAACGTTGTACGTTTTTGTTATTTTCGGAAACTTGGATTAATAATGAAAAACGAATTAATATTCAGAACTATTACTGCGTTACTCAATACAAACGATCAAACTCAAGAGCAGGTGGTGTAGCTGTCTAATGTCTATCATTCATGTTCAGATACTGTTCATAATGCCACTCCTATGCAGTTTCTTGCGCCAACGATATTACTGGATATTCCTAATGAAATTACACAAGTAGGTGATATTGCAGTTGTCCGCTGTGTGAACACACAGAATCAAACATTGATTATAGTCGTCCTTTAAATTTCTCCCAATAAAAACATATCAAATATTATTGAATTTCTTCATCAGCAGTTACTTCATTTTTCTAATGAGGGTGCAAAACTTTTAAACACTAATCACAACGAGATACCATTAATTCTTGATGGAGATTTCCATGTCAATTTTCGTTCAGAAGAATCTCAACCATTAATTGATTTTTTAAATAATAAATTCAATTTAACAATGAATAATTCTCCATTTGATTCAACCACAAGATATGGCTCGACTATTGATGCAGTTTTCTCCAGAAATGTACATAGTTTACAAAGCAAAATTTATGTCTCTCATTTTAGTTATCACAAACCTATTATATCATATATGAAATATGATAGCAATTAATCTATCGTTGTTGTTTTAAACTGTGTTATTGATGTTATGTGATTATTAATAAATGATTTTTAAAATTCAAATATGATGTTTTTTTATTGAAGTAAAACTTCTTTAGGCGCGACATGGGTGTAAAAACTTCATTAGGCGCGACACGGGTGTAAATCCGTACAAATGCAACGAAAACGCCAACGTGAAGTTGAACACTACGACGCTAGTAGGCGCAGCAATCGCAATTATTCGATCTAGTCTGCGAGCGAAACAAAAAATACATCAAATGTCAAATCATATGTCAAAAACAAAACAAAAACGTGTCGACTTTCACTTGAGTTTTGTATTTAGCTAGTAGTCTCTAAACATTTTTTGAAGTGAAACTTCTTTAGGCGCGACATGGGTTAGGTTGGATTAGGTTAGGTTGTCGAAAGATATTATTTTCGGGTAAAATTCCCACTTTGTGTAAGTTTAACGGGTTTGTATTTCCACCTATACCAAATTATCTACCTTAACTAGATACTGTATCTGAAAGGTTAATTTCACCTAGGTTGTGTTTCATGCAAATTAGACGATTGCGACATGCAAATTGACAATTTGGAATGTTTGGCCAAATTATAAATGTGCCTGTTGACATTAATAATATGGTTAATTTATTACCTTGTAATATTGATGATGATCATTGCATTAACGTTCACATAAAAAAGCAAATGATTCATAGATCAAGCTATGTGCAGGGCTTGATAAATAAAACAAATATAAAAGTATGGCTTCAATTTGTTAGGCAAGACGGATATTACAGCTGTTCAAGGAATGAAATTATATCGTCAGCGAAAAAGTAAAAAAATACAGACAGTAAATGAATGTATGTTAATTTTAATTACATGAAGTTCTTCAAACACAATTGTTACAGGATGAGTTAATTTGCAAAAACAATATTTGTTTAGGCGTTGTTTAACATAATCCACTGTGTGAATGAATATTATAGAATTTATTAATTAGCAATTACTTAATTTCTCTAATGTAGATTCAAGTCGTAAATGCTAATTACAATGACAAACCGATCATGTCATATTTGAAGTATGACTTTAATTACACTATTGTGTTTGAATATTATACATATTTATAATGCTATTATAAATATATAATTTATAATTTATCATTTATATAAATGTGTATAATGATTGACGACACTAATAAATGTGTGCATCACGAGTGTTACCATATTACAAATAAACATTATTCAAAATTGTTATACGATGTATTTATTTTTACTTAAATGCCATTTTGTACAGTAGCAAAGAAGTTTTACTTCAATCGCGTGTGATCCTTACGCGCACTCTTTTTTTTTTTTAAATTGAATTCGAAATGAAATGACGATTGTTAAGGGATAAATTGATTTATGATTTACATTTGATTTGCTCAGATATAACAAGATAATGCAAAAATAATGAAAGTTACAGTATTTGTAATAATATATTTGAAAACGTTTAAAATTTCTCGAATATTTTATTACGGTACGGGAAGTTCCGGCAATTTGCCTTAAGGCACGATGCCATATACGACTAGTTATCTATTATCTTACCTGTTCTGCACTTTGTTCCTCAATGACTAGTTTCACCTGCAGACTTTGTCTGGTTTCCAAAAATGCTCTTCTTTGCTGAGCGTCTTCTAAAAAGTAGGACATTAGGCCGAACACGTTTGCTGCCAGCAGCAATATACAATTTGCCAAATGCTAGAGGAAAAGATAAAAAAAATTAATAACATGAACAAAACAAAATTGAAGTAAGTTGATGGATGTTTTGACACGTTTTGATTTGAGTGAAAAACTATGGATTAAACTAGAAATTTATCCAACTTTGTTGTCGGAAATGTGAGATATTATTTCAAAGAGGCGTAGAAACTTTATATTTTTAATTTGAGCATTTTTGTAGAAGAATAATTTGAATATAACAATGGACGGTGGCTAATACGTCAAATGTCAAACGTTTTTGACAAATGATGTTCAATTACGTCTAATAGGATGTTATACGTAAATTTTATTTCATTATGATTAAATTGTAGTAAGTAGTTTTGTTTGTAGTTATATTTATATACAAAAACGTTTTGACGTAAACAAATTGACGGCTTGAAATATATTTTAAAAATATAAAGCGTTGTAATACAGTTATGAAATTATAGTATATTATTTCCTAATATGTGTACTGAATTATAAAAAATATAAAATCAAATATGTTTCTAACAAAAGACACTAAAAATTGCAATGCACACTTGCATACTCTATTTTTACTAGTTGCGAAACGACGGTTGGATATGATATGAGAAGTACTTTCGAAAAATGTTTTAAAAATATACATTATTATACTAGAGCTATAAAATTTTAGTATGTTATTACCTAATATATGTACTCAATTATAAAAGTATAAAATCACATTAGTTTCTAACAAAAAAAGCTATAAATATGCAATTTTGTAAACAAATCCACTCTTGCATATCTAGTTTCCAATAGTTGCACGTCCACCGTTTGATGAGCATTTTGAAAAATATTTAAAAATATAAAACGTTATACTAGAGTTACAAAATTTTAGTATGTTATTTTTTAATATGTGTGCTAAATTATAAAAATATAAAATCACACATGTTTCTTACAAAAACAGCTATAAATTTGCAATTCAGTAGAATCATGTAATACGGCCGCAAGTGTTACTACAAACTCAACAATATCAACTTTTTTGAAATGTTAATACGAAAATTCACTTTTTGGCGTTATAGCTCTATTTTTTGCAAATCATATTATTCTGAAACACGGTGCGAAATATCTCATTTGTATAATTATATACTAATTGGTATTTATAAAACATTTTCTAGGTTATATTATTTTTTATTTATGTTATTTAAATTCAGAACCTAAATTTGGTATCGATCAAAGGGACATTTTATCGAATAACATTTTCCCCGTTATAATTTACCAGAACAATAGATAGTAATATATGAAGGTCTGGGTTCAAAAACCAGTAAAGCTAAGCATTGTTTAACAGCAATTTGAAAGTAAAGGCAAAAGATGTATAACCAGCTATAACCTTGATTCTCATGACTTTGCTATTGGGAGATAAACGGTAATCTTTGAAAATCCATAATAAAAGCATTTTCTTCCGTTGGTAGTTTTTTAGCATTAGTTAAAAATGAAATTATTGTGTAAAATACCTTCAAAATTAAAATAAGACATTGAACCTGTTTGCCACCTGGCCGTTTATGGGGTAAAAAAGTCTAGATAACAAATATTTGAAAGACAGAAAAAAGCACATTTTTACAATGAAGAAGTAGCTGGTAGTTTTACTGAACGTAGTCAGATAATTGTTCGTTTGAAATGTGTTATTTGTTGTGATATAATTGGTTTGATTTTTATAATATAATTAATATTTGCTCAAAGTCATATTGGGCCTTTGTGCCTCGCCAAACAATGTTGACTATTGTTTTACTTCAAAGGTCATCAAAATCTCTTTACCTGTTCTATGAAATTTCTGTCACTTTTGCTAAGTCCAACCAAAGCTACAATGTATGATGCACAAGTTCCTAAACTCAGCATTACACAATATCTTAGCCTAAAAAATAAAACCACACATTAGTAAAGTGAAATAATCGAAATTAATTAACACCCAATAAATATGTAAACAATTTAAAAAAGAATTTAAAAAAGAATGAAAATTATAAATTTATATTTAGAATATATGTAAAATTTTATTTGATATTTGAGTGAGTATCTATGTACCTTTTGTCATGTTTATATAACAGCAAAATTTGAGTTAATAATAAAATGTACTGAAATAAATTAAAACAGGTTTAAGTGGTAGATCTTATAAAATACGCATAGTTAAATTGAAAAATGCTTTCTAAATTTATAGATTTTTAAATTGTTTTTAAATTCTTGTTAACTTAATTTTCTAAATTAGTATCAACGTATGTGACTTAACTTTAGTGTATTTTTTTATTTAAATATGTAGAAAAATTCTGATAAGTCTTTATGTTTAATATAAAAGCACAAAACAAAAATAATTGCACAAAATCTACAAAATTTTCTTCTTTTCCATTAGTTTTAATTTTAAAGAAAATTTGTGTATATAAATAAAATATATATATATATATATATATATATATAAAATTAGGTGGTCCTTAATATGGATATTTTAGAATTTCTTTGCTCCCAGAGGCTCAAATGCTACCAAATTAATAAAAAAAATATCTGAAAGTTTTAGCTCTAAATATTGACTTTAAGTAAGTCATTAGAAAATAATTTTAATAAATATCCATACGTTTTAATTCTCAAATTCATCCTTCTTTAGTGAACAAAATTAAAAAGTTATATGTAAAATAATACAAAAATATATTTTAATCACATAATAAAAACAAAAATATTATAAATTAAGGTAAAAAGTAAAAAAATATCAAGGCTATCTTGAATCATTGTATAGTGTTTATGTTGTTTATTTTATGATTAATTTAAATTATATTATTTTTTATATAAATTTTCTCTAATTATTGAGTCAAATTGAGACTCAAAACGTTTGTTTTCACTCAAATAGTTCAAACAAAAAAAAAATTTAGCTACGTATTTTGTACGTTTCGTCACTGTATGTGTGTCATTATCGAGAAATTTCATACCAGAAACAATAGACACCAAGATAAGACATAGTTTTGTAATAAAATAAGGAAGAAAAACTTTGAAATAAACATAAAAAATTAAAAATCAATAGAAAAAATATGTAGATAGTAGGGAATGCAATACCGATGGAAAATTTCAATATTACGAGTTGAGATAATATTTGACATTTGTTTATCTTATAAAATCACTTGAAGATATAGCTGTTTATGCGTTTATGAAATTTAAAGATAAATTTGTTCCGAGAAATTTTAACTTTAGGGTATTATTATTATATCAAATAGCGCTTATGTAAAAATACCAAAAATACCGGTATTTTTGGAATAAATATCGGTATAAATATTGCTAAAAATCGGGCGGTTTACCGGTAATTCGGTATACCGGTATTCCGGTATTGCATTCCCTAGTAGTTAGTCACGTGATTCATTAAACAAACAATTATATTTTTTGTTAAATTTAATTTTTCATAATTTTATTTTAATATCTTTATTTTATCAAAATTTACCACCAAACCACCAAAATTTCATCAATCATCCTAGATTGTGAATTTCTGGATATAATTATGCAAAAATCAAAACAACTCCAGGAGGAAATAATCCTCCTGCATAATTCTAAGACTTTGTTTATTATTTCTAATTATTACCTTAAGGGTAAGGTAACATAGACCAAGTACACAAGCAAAAGGGCCCATCCCAAAGAATCTCTGGCCGTTACATCATCTGACCCCAAGTAACTTCTTACAAACAGATGTAGCAAAAGTTGAGCATTGAACAAATGCCAAGCAAAATGTGGGGCCAGTTGCCAAATCGGATGACATCTGGCAGATGTAAATCCTAAAAAACAATAAATAAAATATAATATAAGTCAGTAATGTTAAGGAAACAGAAAGTGTTCGTAGAAAAAAGAATTAAAATTGTCAGTTAGTTGTAGAAAGTGAAAGGACTGAGTTTGGTATGGTGAAGGAAGTTGAGAGGTGATGCTACAGTTTTTAGTTAAAATAACATGGAAACTTTATTTTATACATAAATTTATTTACATTAGAAAAAGCTAGATAAAATTTATCAAAATTTGGCATAAATTATTATATACACTTACATATTGATATTTTGAATAAAACTAGTCGGAACGCAGACTTAAGTATTTTGATAACTGATGTTGCAGAATTTTTTTGGTATCCAAGTTCTTGACATTTTTTTGTTTTAAAATACATATTGCAAATATTTAAGACTTGTTGCAGAATTAAAGCACAAACAGTGTTGATGCAACTTTATTTTTTTATTTTTTAACTTCCCGTAGGGTAAGTTATTGTAATGGACCGAAAACCGAAATTGAAAATTTGTACATTTCTCGACGTTTTGAAGGTTTCTGAACATTTCAGAACACCTCAGAAAAAATGGATGTGTGTGTGTATGTGTGTGTGTATGTGTGTGTGTGTGTGTGTGTGTGTGTGTGTGTGTGAGTGTGTATGTATGTATGTATGGATACAAATTTCCAGTCTCGTTTTCGGGCGCATGAATCAACCGATTTGAATGGTTCAAAAAACATTCGATTCCTATTGATAAGGAAAAGAGCTGATTAGTTTTTGGCAAAGGCAGGTCCAGCCGGTTCGGAGATACGGAGCAAAGAGTGCAAAAAATAGAAATCGACTTTTTAAGAGAACGGAGCATCCGATTTGAATTATATAAAAAAACATTCAATTAGTAATGATTGGGAGAAGTGTTTATCAGATTTTGGCAAAGGCAGGCCCAGCCATTTCGAAGATACGGAGCTAAATATGTAAAAAATGGCAGTTTTTGAGAGAACTAAGCATCCGATTTAAATGATACAAAGAACTTTTTGCTTGTCTTAACAAAATAATTGATTTTGGAGAAATTTTTTTTTGTTTCAACTTTTTTTTCAATTTTTCTTCTTCAAATTTTTTTTTGTATATCGAAAATAATTCAGATTTTAATCGTAATTCTGACTAAAGTTTTAATATACTTTGAACAATTAATTTCAACTTTGCAATTCAGTTCATATAATTTTTATAAATATTAGACAATGATACAAAATTAATAATAATCTATTTCAAAACATTCAGTATTCCTCGAACATTTTGTTACGGTACGGGAAGTTCCAGCAATTTGCCTTAAGGCACAATGCCACACACAACTAGTTTTGTTTTGAAATACATGTCGTAAATATTTAGGACTTGTTGGATAAATAAAGTACAAACAGTGCTGGTACAATTTTTGATCGTTTTGATGGATTCTTTGGGTATATATGTGCTTTTTTAAATTATTATAGTTCTAATAAATCAGTCTGTATTATTTCAAGTATTTTAATATATTTTTAGAGAACTTACCAATCCTACACCAGACCAAGGCTATTACAGCTAATCCTAAACAAACTCCACTGACTATATAAGCTACTAAATGTTGTCCTGGAAAGAAAATTAAAATTCAAGACAAAATAATAGGTTGTCAAATATCTCTCTTCCGCCTTTTTGTATTATAAACCAAGAGCAAAAAAGCGGAAGGGAGATATTTGACAACCTAAGTTGTCAAACTCAATAAACTTATATTATTGTAGCAATAGTGTAATCATTTGCAGTCCAAACCATTACAAAACCAATTAAAATTGACACCAGAAAACAAGTTGGTCATTACCTTAGTCAGTGTTTCTGGTAAATTTAGACAAAAACCAAATTTTAGACAAAAACTTGCTATTTACAGACTCAACATGGCACGACCAACGTCTAGAACAATATTTTAAAAAAACCAATAAAATTCCGAACCAAACCAAAAATTTGTTCAAAATTGGACTTCCTGCTAAATATACTCAAAAATCTTTTACCTAAGGGTACTATCAGGGTATAAAGATCAAATAAAATCGCCCCCAGCAAAAAACACTGTAAACCAGTCCTCTTCTGGTTAGAACTATGAGATCTATATAATTTCTCCAGGGCCGGATCAGTAAACGTCCATTCGGTGGCACCTGGTACTTCTGTTGCCATTTTTACCACTTTTTACCACTATGACCACTAAATTTTTTTTAACTGACACATAGTTTGATGACACATTTTTATATTATTGTTTTCAAATTAATCTAAAAACAACATTCTAGTGCTACAATCTATGAAGTTTTCAGCACAAATTTAAAAATTTAATTTTAATTTCCAAAAATTCTAAATAAAATTTATCACAAAGGAAATTTACACTAAAAATATTAAGTTTTAATTTGCTGCTTTAAAGTTTTTGTGCACAATTTTTGTTAAAATCACAATTACTTGCAGAAAGTAAATTAAATGCACACTTTTTTATTAAATTTTTAAGGTTAAATCTTGTCGTGGGGTTTGAAATTGGTGAAAATAGAGATTTTGTTGGAGTTTTGGGATTTTTTGGCTAAATTTTGCTGTATTATGATGTACTTATTTATATATTAAAAGCAAAAGTTTAAATATTCAAATCCTGCATTGTTTTTGATGATTTTATAAACATTTATTTTGTAACCACAATTTTTCCCTCAAACTTTCGTATTTTTTTATATTTTTTTATTTTGGGATTGTCTTAGGTGTTAATATTGAGTTTTAGAAACATTTGTGTACAAACCAATTTATTTCAATTTTTTAAATCATATAAAACTTATTTTTTTCAAATTTTTCAGTGATTTATATATTAATTTTTTTTTAAATATTTTTGCTGTATATATTTTTCATTTAAATCAAATAGAGCATAAATTTTGCAACAAAAATAAACAAAATATTTGAATTTAAAATTTTATTATTTTAATTAATATACTTTAAGTATTTTACGTTAAAACTTTCGTATGAAAAATAATTTAAAATGTTCACGTCAGGTTTCAGGTTTTAACAAAAATGATAAAAATTGCATAAATGTCCAAATTTTCTTTTTTTTTCTAATATATTTAACTAAATTTTTGGTTCAACCAATTTTTTGTATAATTTAACTTAATAATTAATTTTTGTTTTATTCAATTTATTTTAATCAAATAATTTTTATCACAAGTTTTATTAAATATTTTGTTTTACCAAAGTACTTTCAATACTCGGTGACCAGTTTGTGAAAAACTTTAAATTGAAAATTATTAAAATATTTGTTATTTAGATTTTATGATTTTATCTCAACCAAAACATTCTGGTGCAATAATCTGTAAAGTTTTCAACACAAATTTATATGCACAAGTATTTTATTTTAATTTCCAAAATTGTAAGAAAAATTTATCACAAAGAAAATTTACACTAAAAGTATTACTTAGGATTTAATTTGTTGCTTTAAAGTTTTTGTGCACAATTTTTGTAAAAATCACAATTTTTTGCAGACAGTTCATTAAATGCACACTTTTTTGTGTTGTCAATGAAATACAATATTCTGCAAATAAAATTTAACAGAACAATTTTATACTCTTTATTGTAGATTGTTTTTATTTTTGTTTTCACTTGATAATTATATATAATTCTTGCAGTTTTTTTAAGTCAAATTAATTATATTTGTCACAAATTTCGAAAAAAATATTTATTTACACTTTTTCGTACCAAAATTTATCCAACAAAGAAAAACAAATTTGTGCAAATTAATACTCCACAATTTTATTTTAACACAATTTTTGTTTCACACATGTTTTATAAATTATAGTAGTTTTTCCAGTTTTTTGAATTAAATATTTATCCACACTAATTTTATGCTCACATTTTTTTCAAACCAATTTTCCACCAAATTAAATTTACATCACCATTTTTTTTATTGCATTTAATTTTTACCCCTTCGGGTTACAATTTTTATATTTACTTTTCATCTCGTCCCAATTTTTTTAAAAACAATATTTATTTCCACAAACAAAAATTGAATTTCTCATATTTTTCTGTCAGGTCTCTAATTTTTTTTCACCACTTCAATCGATATAGATGATTTCTTTTGATGTGTTCAGGAATTGCCTATAAAATAAGTAATTTGGAATTTTATATATATTTTATGACTATTTCAAATGCGGTAGGTCTAAGTCAAGGATATATATATATATATATATATATATATATATATATACAAGTATTTATACATATTTCTGTTATAATTTGATAAGAAACACAAGTGTTTCCCTTATCAGAGTCAATGAAAGAAATATAAATATTGTTCTTTGAATACTATCAATGCCAAAGGCGTTTTTTTATCAAAATTTTTTTGTTTAATTAAAACAGACACGAGTAAAAAATTGGCGAAAAATTTTGTAACACGTGTATAATGTAATAGACACATTTGTAAATCATATAATAAAAATATAAATAAATTTGTATATTGTTTATAATAAATATTTGAAAATTGCTTGGGTAAAATTGTTTGAATATTTTTTTGTTTTTCTTATAAAATTGTATTAGCAATTTTAATTGATTTCTTTGTATATATATATGTATACATACATATATATATATATATGTGTGTAGATACGTATATATGTATGTTTATATTATTTTAGAAATTTATTTAAAAAAGTTGTCAAGTATTCGATTAACTAACTTGTTGATATAAGTTAAATTCGTACTCAGAAATATTTGGCAACGTTTCTTTATAAATATATATATATATATATATATATATATATATATATATATATAAATTTTATTTCGGGACATCAGAGACATTTATAAATTGCTAAAGACCTCAGATATATATAACTTTATTTATATCACAGATTCTTAATTGCGACAAATCATTCGGAAATAAAATTCTTCTATTCATATATATTATATTTGTCGCTTTTTTTGTTAATTAGTATAAAATTATTGTTATTTTTATTTTTGTTATTTGTTTATTAAATATTTATGATTTTGATGTATTTATTTACATTTTTTTTATTTATTACAGCCAACAATAATTATTTACAAATTCAATTACTTTTTTCTATGAGCAAATTTTTATATACTTATATATTTGCCTGTATTTAATATTTGTTTATAATAGTTTCCTATATGTATTTATTGCTAATTTTTAATATTTAAGTAAATTTGATAATTAATTTAAATTTTTCTTAAATTTTCTTATTATTTATTCCCCATTTTTTTAAACTATTCTAAGAAATTTTAAAATAGTTAAAGAAGTAATAATTAGTTTCTAATTTTTATTCCTAAATGTAAAGAGTTGATTTTGGATGCTTATATTTTTTAATTAATGCAAGTTTTTTTTAATAATAATGCAGACGATACATCTTTCAAATAAAATTATAATCAATAAAATGTTATTATCCGTTTTGGAAATATTTGCAAATTTAGGATAAAGTACTAGTTTATGTCTTGTATTTGTTGCCAAATTTGAAAGCTTGATTTTGAATGTCCATATAATTCAATTTTTTGTAAAATTCTTAAAAATAATGATAAATATATTTTTGTCACTTATTTAGCTTTCAAATAAATTTAAAAATTATTAAAATTCCGTTATCAATTTTTAAATTATTGGCTTAATTATTGAATAGTGTCCGAAATTATTGAAGCATATAAATAGATATCAAGTAGAAAAAGTTAATCTCTAGTTTTAATAAAAACGGAAGGCAGATTTTGAATGCTTATATTTTTTTGATTTTTACAAAAATTGCAATAGTGATCTACAAAATATCTATTTTAAACAACTATCTTTCAATTGAAATAAAAATCATCAAAATCCCATAGCCAGATCTGGAAATATTTGCAAACTTGTGAAAAAGCGCCCTAAATTAGTTTAGCAAAACTAGTAAAATGTTCGTTAATATTTATAATTAATTTTAATTAGGGCAACTTGTCAATAGGCAAAATATTTTATTTATTATCATTGCATAATAAGCATTTATGTCTAAAGAAAAATTGAACAAAAGTTTTTTTTTATATTGTGGTTTGTGGTTTATTGTGGTTCAATAAATCAAAAATCTTTATGTACTTATATAAAGAAAATTTTATATAGATTGCTACAAATATATTTATAGATCAGAAATATGGACTCTAATATCAAAGTGGGCAACAAGAAAATTTGGGAACAAATTTAAAATTAGCCTGGGCTGCTATAATCAGGGAAAAGTTATGATTAGATAAAAAAATTGAAATTTTCAATATTTTGTGTTTTTTTGTCCAAAGTGGGCAATAAGAAAATGTGGGGAAAAATTTATAATAAATATGAGCAATTGTAACTATGAAAAAATATGCAGCAACAGATATATAGGCAAGAAATGTGTACTTAATATGCATTGTTATATTTTAACGTGGAAAATGAGCAAATGCAAAATATAATAAATACAAATATGGGCATCAGTTATTATTTGGACAATGGGCAAATTTTTCCATAAATTTGAACAGAATAATTATTTTGTATTTATTTATTATAAGTACCATCAAATCTTTTTATGGAATATGTATCGATCGTAAGCAAAAATTTAATTTGAATTTTTATTAAATATGGGCAACTGCAAATATAGGGCAACAACAAATAAGGGCTATGTAAACAACAAATGTATATTTGATACACAGTATCTTTATTTAATGTTGTGAATGGGTAAATATAGAAACAAACAACAAGTAAATTTGGAGACCCATTTAATATAAATATGGGCAACAGTGATTATTAGGAAAAATTTGGATTATTAAAAAAATGTTCTTAGGTGGGCAAAATTTGTAATGATCACAGTACAATTATTTAAAAAATTCGTATTCAATTTATATCATTATAGAATTCATGGAAATTTTAAAATATATTTGGTATATAAATATGGGCAACAGTAATTATGGGAAACATGTACTCAGTGGGCAAAAATCACAATGAAAGCAGAACAAATTATTATGAAAAAATTGCATTTCATATATAATTTTGGTGAATTTATGGAAAAAAATATAATATATTTGGAATATAAATATGGGCAACAGTAATTATGTAATAAAGCATTAGAATTATCTCAAAAGCTTGTATTTTCTATAAATTATTTTGAGGAATAGATGAACAAAATTCTAATAAATTTGGAATATAAATATGGGCAACAGTAATTATGGGAAAAATTTACTCATTTGGGCAAAATTTGGAATGAGTTAAAAAATAATATACTCCATATTTTGTACTAGAAAAAGTTTAATCAAATCTCTAATAAATTTGGAATACAAATATGGGCAACAGCAATTATGGGAAAATGTACTTGGTCAAAAATTAAAATGAGAACATTAAAATTTCTCGAATAAAAAAAGTTTTAAGGAATGTATGATAAACATTATAATAAATTTAGAATATAAAAATGGGCAACAGTAATTATTGGGAAAATGTACTTCTGTGGCCAAAATTTGTTATGAATTATTAATGAACACTTTATTCTATATTTTAATTATAATTAATATGAATTTCAATAATTATGGGAAAAAGGGCATAAATAGCAAAATATTTAAAAAAAACATTATGTTTAGAAACACTATAAATGTTATAAAATAAATTATGTAATTGGCAATAGCACAAATTTTATTTGACCAATACTGGCAAATTTTGTTCAATTATGGGAAAATGGGCAACTGCAATTTTATTAAAATTCTGGGAACAAATTTATAATTAACGTAGGTAAGTGTAGCTTTTGTTAAAATTTGTAATCGCAAAAAAGTATTTAAAATCAATTGTTGGCAATAAGGGCAAATAAATTTATTTGTATTATAATACAAATAAAGTTGTAGTATGAGGGTTGGTAAATAGTTGCAACCGTTTGTGGGCAAAAAGTATAAAACATGTACAACTTCCATAACTGAGCATAAATAATTAATAAGTCTACACTTACGTTAGCTCATAAAAAACAAACTAAAACCAGCACTAACACCACACAAAAATTATATAACAATCACTTCAAAAACCACACAATTTTTTATATTTTTTCACTATATATCCTTTTATCCCTTTTTCCCTTCATTAATTTTGTCCCAGAGACCTGGAAAATCGTAGGAAAACTGTGCTACCAAAGCAGTCGATATGGTAGCAGAGAGGCACATGCGCGGAAATCGACATCGATTGTAAATGTAGTGGTGTGAATCGTACTTCAGGAGGAATTTGTATGAGTATGTACAAACTAGGGTTTATACAAAAACCGACATTTCAGAAAACCGGTTTTCGAATTTTAATTTTACAAAAAAACCGGCTTTAACCGGTTTTCAAATTTTATATAGAAAATAAATTTTTGCTCCAACATTCTGTAATTTATCCGCAAATTTAGTATAATTTAGAGCAGTATTTGACTGAATTTATTTATTGTTCAATTTTATAGATAGTAAACAAAATTAGTTTAATTTTAATTAGTAGAACTGAAAAATAATAGTTTATCTTGATTAAATAACTTTGAAAATAATTATTCGTTATTCATGCATCATTTTCACATAAAAGAATGAAAATATTTTTATGATAGTGAAAGGATTTCTAATAAATAAAAATAATACATTTAAAAAAAAAAACATTCATTAAATTAAAAACTATAAATAAATATTAGATACATTTTGATACATACTTTTTAATATCAATTTTAGTTTTAAAAATAATTAAGCTAAACTCGGGTATTGTCTGTTCCGAGCAATTTTTTTAAATTTTAATTTAATTAATTTTAAACATTCTAAATGTTTTTTGTTTAATAAAATATGATTTAAAAAAACTGAGAATGTCTATCAAATTTCTACATAGACGTGTCCCTTGTTTACTCACAAAATTTCCTGAAATAGAAAATACTCTCATACTTGCGACCAAATTATGCTTGATTGTTTTTAAAGCCTATATAATAATTTTTAGTTTTTTGTTCTTTAATTTGTGGCTTCTAGGTTTAAAATTCTTTTTTTTAAGTTTGAATAGAGGAAGTTACTTCTTCAAAAAGAAGTCACACTGATTTAAATTAATACATACACTGGTATAAAAATCTAAATTAATATATACAAAACTTTCTGGGAACCATTGCAGACTGATAGATAAGATCAAATGCTATAGAAACAATATGATTTCAAGAATCAAAATGCTTTCATCTATCTTTTATATTTGGCTATATTTGTCATTTTCCATTTATACAGTGAAAACCGACGTTTTCACTCAAAAACCGGTTTTTGGATTTCATAATTTTCGCCAAAAACCGGTTTTCTGACAAACCCTAGTAAAAACACTAATTTTCATATATAAAAATTGTAACAATATAGCGTTAGGAAAAAAGTTAGCTTGGAACATTAATTTTGACAAAAGAGTATTCTAGAAGTAATAATTCATTTTATAAAATTAATATGTGTAAAAATTTATTAAATTTGCTAAACTAAAGTATTCCTTTTTTCAATAAATTTTTAATTTATTCAATATGTATGTGTATATTTATTTTTACGTTTCTGAGTATATGATAAGTCTTCTTCTTCAGAAAAAATAGTACTTTAAAAACAAAGAATTATTTCATACTATAAATAATATATATATATATATATATATATATATATATATGTATATATATATATATATATATATATATATATATAGCGGTTTGTATTCGTAATACTTTTTCTCATATACTTCAGTATTATGTTTTCAAACCAAAGTTTCTCGAGAATCTGTATAGATAGAGGTACTGTAAAATAACAGCAAATATTTTTGAAATTTTATTAGAATAATACAAATATAACAAAATATATATATATATATATATATATATACATATATATATATATATATATATATATTATAAAGTATAAAATCACAATTACAAATAAATCACATATATATTAGTTAATACAAAAAATATTTGGACATTGCTCTATCTTATATATATATATATATATATATATATATATATATATATACAATTTTCATTTACATTCAGGAATGTTATTATATTTTTTACCAATACAAAAATATCTTAAAAATGTCATGGTACTTATATATTTAACAATACTTGATATCATTTGGATTTTTCGTATCCCCAGTCGAAGTTTTCTTTTATTTTGTCTCTATTTTGGGCCAATTTGTCCAAAGCGGCCCTTAAATCAAAATCCGGACCTGTTCCGCCGTATTCTGCCGGAAGAAGAGCCGGATTTATGTGTTTGTGTAGAGATGGCCAATTCGAGTAATGGAAATGAATCTGGAAATAAAAAAAATATAGAAAAAATTATTAAAAAAATATTGGAAAAATATTAGAAAAATTATTGGAAAATTAAGAGACAAATTAAAGATTTTGTTTAAACGAATTATTGAAAAATTTTCAATTCAAGTTATGAGAA